>NW_026734910.1:0-104000 GCF_949786415.1 Peromyscus eremicus | reverse complement strand
TGGGAAGGAAAGTCACTATTGCGCTCCCTTTGCCATACACAGTGCAAATAGCACTCGTGTCTGTTTCCAGCAAGTACAGTGTATTGGACTGAAGAGGAGCTACGGTTCTTGTCAGTTTCCTAAGCAGAGTTGAACTAGATATGGCCCGTGTGTGTAGGAAGCACAGTTCTTTTGTTCTGAGCAAGCTCACTGTTCGGACACCATAGGAAACACTGTAGAGTAGAAGAGTGCTCTTTTCTCAAAAGCAGAGTGTGTTTCTTGAAAGGCAAGCTAGTGTTTGTTTCCCAGTCAGAAATGGAATTGAATCCCGTGCAGTTTCTGGTCCTACGTGCAAGAGTATTTTTCTGGTAATAAGAGTCACTATTGAGCTCCCATTGCCATACACAGTGCATAAAGCACTGGCGTCTGTTCCCTGCATGTACAGTATATTGGACTGAAAAGGATCTGTTGTTCTTGTCAGTTTCCTAAGCAGAATTGAACTAGATATGTCCCTGTATGTAGGAAGCACTGTTCTTTTGTTCTGAGCAAGCTCTCTGTTCTGGCCATATAGTAAACACAGTAGAGTAGAAGAGTGCTCTTTTCTCAAAAGCAGAGTGTGTTTCTTGTAAGGCGATCTAGCGTTTGTTTCCCAATTCTAAATGGAGTTGAATCACATGCAGTTTTTGGTCCTACCAGCAAGAGTTGTTTTCTAGTAAGGAAAGTCACTATTGCGCTCCCTTTGCCATACACAGTGCAAATAGCACTCGTGTCTGTTTCCAGCAAGTACAGTGTATTGGACTGAAGAGGAGCTACTGTTCTTGTCAGTTTCCTATACAGAGTTGAACTAGATATGGCACGTGTGTGTAGGAAGCACAGTTCTTTTTTTCTGAGCAAGCTCACTGTTCGGACCCCATAGGAAACACAGTAGAGTAGGAGAGTGCTCTTTTCTCAAAAGCAGAGTGTGTTTCTTGTAAGGCGAGCTAGCGTTTGTTTCCCAGTCCTAAATGGAGTTGAATCACATGCAGTTTCTGGTCCTACGAGCAAGATTTGTTTTCTGGTAAGAAGAGTCACTATTGCGCTCCCATTGTCATACACAGGGCAAATAGCACTGGCCTTGGTTCCCAGCAAGTACAGTGTATTTGACTGAAGAGGATCTACTGTTCTTGTCAGGTTCCTAAGCAGAATTGAACTAGATATGGCCATGAGTGTAGAAAGCACAGTTCTTTTGTTCTGAGCAAGCTCACTGTTTGGACCCCAT
Organism: Peromyscus eremicus; assembly: GCF_949786415.1. Classification (NCBI taxonomy): domain Eukaryota; kingdom Metazoa; phylum Chordata; class Mammalia; order Rodentia; family Cricetidae; genus Peromyscus; species Peromyscus eremicus. The sequence goes on along the minus strand of NW_026734910.1, from coordinate 102,763 downwards.
AGGAAACACAGTAGAGTAGAAGAGTGCTTTTTTCTCAAAAGCAGAGTTTGTTTATTGAAAGGCAAGCTAGGGTTTGTTTCCCAGTCAGAAATGGAATTGAATCCCGTGCAGTTTCTGGTCCTACGAGCAAGAGTTTTTTTCTTGTAAGAAGAGTCACTATTGTGCTCTCATTGCCATACTCAGTGCAAATAGCACTCGCGTCTGTTCCCTGCATGTACAGAGTATTGGACTGAAGAGGAGCTACTGTTCTTGTCAGTTTCCTAAGCAGAGTTGAACTAGATATGGCCCCTGTGTGTAGGAAGCACAGTTCTTTTGTTCTGAGCAAGTTCACAGTTCTGGCCATATAGGAAACACAGTAGAGTAGAGGAGTGCTCTTTTCTCAAAAGCAGAGTGTGTTTCTTGTAAGGCGAGCTAGCGTTTCTTTCCCAGTCCTAAATGGAGTTGAGTCACATGCAGTTTCTGGTCCTACGAGCAAGAGTTGTTTTCTGGTAAGAAGAGTCACTACTGCGCTCCCATTGTCATACACAGTGCAAATAGCACTGGTGTCTGTTCCCAGCATGTGCAGTGTATTTGACTGAAGAGGGTATACTGTTCTTGTCAGTTTCCTAAGCTGAACTGAACTAGATATGGCCGTGTGTGTAGGAAGCACACTTCTTTTGTTCTGTGCAAGCTTACTGTTCTGGCCCTATAGGAAACACAGTAGAGTAGAAGAGTGCTCTTTTCTCAAAAGCAGAGTGTGTTTCTTGTAAGGCGAGCTAGCATTTATTTCCCAGTTCTAAATGGAGTTGAATCACATGCAGTTTTTGTTCCTATGAGCAAGAGTTGTTTTCTGGTAAGGAATGTCACTATTGTGCTCTCATTGCCATACACAGTACAAATAGCACTCGCGTATGTTCCCAGCAAGTACAGTGTATTGGACTGAAGAGGAGCTACTGTTCTTGTCAGTTTTCTAAGCAGAGTTGAACTAGATATGGCCCGTGTGTGTAGGATGCATAGTTCTTTTGTTCTGAGCAAGCTCACTGTTGCGACACCATAGGAAACACAATAGTGTACAAGAGTGCTCTTTTCTCAAAAGCAGAGTGTGTTTCTTGTAAGGCGAGCTAGCGTTTGTTTCCCAGTCCTAAATCGAGTTGAATCACATGCAGTTTTTGGTCCTACCAACAAGAGTTGTTTTCTAGTAAGGAAAATCACTATTGTGCTCCCTTTGCCATACACAGTGCAAATAGCACTCGCGTCTGTTCCAAGCAAGTACAGTGTATTGGACTGAAGAGGAGCTACTGTTCTTGTCATTTTCCTAAGAGGAGTTGAACTAGATATGTCCCGTGTGTGTAGGAAACACAGTTCTTTTGTTCTGAGAAACCACACTGTGCAGACACCATAGGAAACACAGTAGAGAAGATGAGTGCTCTTTTCTCAAAATTAGAGTGTGTTTCTTGAAAGGCGAGCTAGTATTTGCTTCCCAGTCAGAAATGGAGTTGAATCCCATGCAGTTTCTGGTTCTCCGAGCAAGAGTTGTTTTCTGGTAAGAAGAGTGACTATTGCGCTCCAATTGTCATACACAGGGCAAATAGAACTGGCGTCTGTTCCCAGCATGTACAGTGTATTGGACTGAAGAGAATCTACTGTTCTTGTCAGTTTCCTAAGCAGAATTGAACTAGATATGGCCGTGTGTGTAGGAAGCACAGTTCTTTTGTTCTGAGCAAGCTCACTGTTCAGACCCCATAGGAAACACAATGGAGTAGAAGAGTGCTCTTTTCTCAAAAGCAGAGTTTGTTTCTTGTAAGGCGAGCTAGCGTTTGTTTCCCAGTCCTAAATGGAGTTGAATCACATGCAATTTTTGGTCCTACGAGCAAGAGTTGTTTTCTGGTAAGAAGAGTCACTATTGTGCTCCCATTGTCATACACAGGGCAAATAGCACTGGCATCGGTTCCCAGCATGTACAATGTATTGAACTGAAGAGGATCTACTGTTCTTGTCAGGTTCCTAAGCAGAATTGAATTAGATATGGCCGTGTGTGTAGGAAGCACAGTTCCTTTGTTCTGAGCAAGCTCACTGTTCGGACCCCATAGGAAACAAAGTAGAGTAGAAGAGTGCTCTTTTCTCAAAAGCAGAGTGTGTTTCTTGGAAGGTGAGCTAGCGTTTGTTTCCTTTTCCTAAATGGAGTTGAGTCACATGCAGTTTGTGGTCCTATGAGCAAGAGTTGTTTTCTGGTAAGAAGAGTCACTATTGCGCTCCCATTGCCATACACAGGGCAAATAGCACACGCGTCTGTTCCCAGCAAATACACAGTATTGGACTGAAGATGAGCTACTGTTCCTGTCAGTTTCCTAAGCAGAGTTGAATTAGATATGGCCCGTGTGTATAGGAAGCACAGTTCTTTTGTTCTGAGCAAGCTCACTGTTCGGACCCCATAGGAAACACAGTAGAGTAGAAGAGTGCTCTTTTCTCAAAAGCAGAGTGTGTTTCTTTTAAGGCAAACTAGAGTTTGTATCCCAGTCCTAAATGGAGTTGAATCCCATGCAGTTTCTTGTCCAACGAGCAAGAGCTGTTTTCTGGTAAGAAGAGTCACTATTGCGCCCCCCTTGTCATACACAGGGCAAATAGCACTCGCGTCTGTTCCCAGCATGTACAGTCTATTGGACTGAAGAGGATCTCCTGTTCTTGTCAGTTTCCTAAGCAGAATTGAACTAGATATGGCCGTGTGTGTAGGAAGCACAGTTCTCTTGTTCTGATCAAGCTCACTGTTCTGGCCCTATAGGAAGCACAGTAGAGTAGAAGAGTGCTCTTTTCTCAAAAGCAGAGTGTGTTCCTTGTAAGGCGAGCTAGCGTTTGTTTCCCAGTCCTAAATGGAGTTGAATCACATGCAGTTTCTGGTCCTATGAGCAAGAGTTCTTTTCTGGTAAGGAAAGTCACTATTGCGCACCCATTGCCATACGTAGTGAAAATAGCACTCGCGTCTGTTCCCAGCAAGTACAGTGTATTGGACTGAAGAGGAGCTACTGTTCTTGTCATTTTCCTAAGAGGAGTTGAAATAGATATGTCCCGTGTGTGTAGGAAACACAGTTCTTTTGTTCTGAGAAACCACACTGTGCAGACACCATAGGAAACACAGTAGAGTAGATGAGTGCTCTTTTCTCAAAATTAGATTGTGTTTCTTGAAAGGCAAGCTAGTATTTGCTTCCCAGTCAGAAATGGAGTTGAATCCCATGCAGTTGCTGGTGCTACGAGCAAGAGTTGTTTTCTGGTAAGAAGAGTCACTATTGCGCTCCCATTGCCATACACAGAGCAAATAGCACTGGCGCCTGTTCCTAGCAAGTACAGTGTATTGGACTGAAGAGCAGCTACTGTTCTTGTCAGTTTTCTAAGCAGAGTTGAACTAGATATGGCCCGTGTGTGTAGGAAGCACAGTTCTTTTGTTCTGAGCAAGCTCACTGTTCGGACACCATAGGAAACACAGTAGAGTAGAAGAGTGCTCTTTCCTGAAAAGCAGAGTGTGTTTCTTGTAAGGCGAGCTAGCGTTTGTTTCCCAGTCTTAAATGGAGATGAATCACATGCAGTTTCTGTTCCCATGAGTAAGAGTTGTTTTCTGGTAAGAAGAGTCACTATTGTGCTCCCATTGTCATACACAGGGCAAATAAAACTGGCATCGGTTCCCAGCATGTACAAAGTATTGAACTGAAGAGGATCTACTCTTCTTGTCAGGTTCCTAAGCAGAATTGAATTAGATATGGCCTGTGTGTAGGAAGCACAGTTCTTTTGTTCTGAGCAAGCTCACTGTGCGGACCCCATAGGAAACAGAGTAGAGTAGAAGAGTGCTCTTTTCACAAAAACAGAGTGTGTTTCTTGGAAGGTGAGCTAGCGTTTGTTTCCCTGTCCTAAATAGAGTTGAGTCACATGCAGTTTGTGGTCCTATGAGCAAGAGTTGTTTTCTGGTAAGAAGAGTCACTATTGCGCTCCCATTGCCATACACAGGGCAAATAGCACACGCGTCTGTTCCCAGCAAATACACTGTATTGGACTGAAGAAGAGCTACTGTTCCTGTCAGTTTCCTAAGCAGAGTTGAATTAGATATGGCCCATGTGTATAGGAAGCACAGTTCTTTTGTTCTGAGCAAGCTCACTGTTCGGACCACATAGGAAACACAGTAGAGTAGAAGAGTGCTCTTTTCTCAAAAGCAGAGTGTGTAACTTGTAAGGCAAGCTACAGTTTGTTTCCCAGTCCTAAATGGAGTTGAATCCCATGCAGTTTCTTGTCCAACGAGCAAGAGCTGTTTTCTGGTAAGAAGAGTCACTATTGCGCTCCCATTGTTGTACACAGGGCAAATAGCACTCGCGTCTGTTCCCAGCATGTACAGTCTATTGGACTGAAGAGGATCTACTGTTCTTGTCAGTTTCCTAAGCAGAGTTGAACTAGATATGGCCGTGTGTGTAGGAAGCACAGTTCTCTTGCTCTGATCAAGCTCACTGTTCTGGCCCTATAGGAAGCACAGTAGAGTAGAAGAGTGCTCTTTTCTCAAAAGCAGAGTTTGTTTCTTGTGAGAAGAGCTAGCGTTTGTTTCCCAGTCCTAAATGGAGTTGAGTCACATGCACTTTGTGGTCCTAAGAGCAAGAGTTTTTTCTGGTAAGAAGAGTCACTATTGCGCTCCCATTGCCATACACACTGCAAATAGCATTGGCGTCTGTTTCCAGCAAGTACAGTGTATTGGACTGAAGAGGAGCTACTGTTCTTGTCAGTTTCCTATGCAGAGATGAACTAGATATGGCCCGTGTTTCTAGGAAGCACAGTTCTTTTGTTCTGAGCAAGCTCACTGTTCGGACCCCATAGGAAACACAGTAGAGTAGAAGAGTGCTCTTTTCTCAAAAACAGAGTGTGTTTCTTCTAAGGCGAGCTAGCGTTTGTTTACAGTCCTAAATGGAGTTGAGTCACATGCAGTTTTTGGTCCCACGAGCAAGAGTAGTTTTCTGGTAAGAAGACTCACTATTGGGCTCCCATTGCCATACACAGTACAAATAGCACTCGCATCTGTTCCCAGCATGTACAGTGTATTGGACTGAAAAGGATCTATTGTTCTTGTCAGTTTCCTCAGCAGAATTGAACTAGATATGGCCATGTATGTGGGAAGCACAGTTATTTTGTTCTGAGCAAGCTCTCTGTTTTGGCCTTATAGGAAACACAGTAGAGTGGAAGAGTGCTCTTTTCTCAAAAGCAGAGTGTGTTTCTTGTAAGGCGAGCTAGCGTTTGTTTCCCAGTCCTAAATGGAGTTGAATCACATGCAGTTTCTGGTCGTATGAGCAAGAGTTGTTTTCTGGTAAGAAGAGTCACTGTTGCGCTCCCATTGTCATACACAGGGCAAATAGCACTGGTGTCTGTTCCCAGCATATACAGTGTATTTTGACTGAAGAGGACATACTGTTCTTGTCAGTTTCCTAAGCAGAATTCAACTAGATATGGCCCGTGTGTGTAGGAAGCACAGTTCTTTTGTTCTGAGCAAGCTTTCTGTTCTGGCCCTACAGGAAACACAGTAGAGTAGAAGAGTGCTCTTTTCTCAAAAGCAGAATGTGTTTCTTGTAAGGCGAGCTAGTGTTTCTTTCCCAGTCCAAAATGGAGTGTAGTTACATGCTGTTTCTGGTTCTATGAGCAAGAGTTGTTTTCTGGTAACAAGAGTCACTATTGCGCTCCCATTGTCATACAGAGGGCAAATAGCACTGGTGTCTGTTCCCAGCATATACAGTGTATTTTAACTGAAGATGAGATACTGTTCTTGTCAGTATCCTAAACAGAATTGAACTAGATATGGCCGTGTGTGTAGGAAGCACACTTCTTTTGTTCTGTGCAAGCTCACTGTTCTGGCCCTATAGGAAACACAGAAGAGTAGAAGAGTGCTCTTTTTTTTCAAAAGCAGAGTGTGTTTCTTGTAAGGCAAGCTAGCGTTTCTTTCCCAGTTCTAAATGAAGTTGAATCACATGCAGTTTTTGGTCCTAAGAGCAAGACTTGTTTTCTGGTAAGGAATGTCACTATTGTGCTCCCATTACCATACACATTGCAAATTGCACACGCGTGTGTTCCCAGCCTTTACAGAGTATTGGACTTAAGAGGAGCTACTTTTCTTCTCAGATTCCTAAGCAGAGTTGAACCACATATGGCCTATGTGTGTAGGAAGCACAGTTCTTTTGTTCTGAGCAAGCTCACTGTTCTGGCCCTATAGGAAACACAGTACAGTAGAAGAGAGCTCTTTTCTCAAAGGCAGAGTGTGTTTCTTGTAAGGTGAGCTAGCGTTTGTTTCCCAGTCCTAAATGGAGTTGAATCAAATGCAGTTTCTGGTCCTATGAGCAAGAGTTGTTTTCTGGTAAGAAGAGTCACTATTGCGCTCCCATTATCATACACAGGGCAAATAGCACTGGCGTCTGTTCCCAGCATATACAATGTATTGGACTGAAGAGGAGCTACTGTTCTTGTCAGTTTCCTAAGCAGAGTTGAACTAGATATAGCCCGTGTGTGTAGGAAGCACAGTTCTTTTGTTCTGAGCAAGCTCACTATTCTGGCCCTATAGGCAACACAGTAGAGTAGAAGAGTGCTCTTTTCTCAAAAGCAGAGTGTGTTTCTTGTAAAGCGAGCTAGCGATTGTTTCCCAGTCCTAAATGGAGTTGAATCACATGCAGTTTCTGGTCCTATGAGTAAGAGTTGTTTTCTGGTAAGAAGAGTCACTATTGTGCTCCCATTGTCATACACAGGGCAAATAGCACTGGCGTCTGTTCCCAGCAAGTACAGTGTATGGGACGGAAGAGGATCTACTGTTCTTGTCAGTTTCTTAAGCAGAATTGAACTAGATATGGCCGTGTGTGTAGGAAGCACAGTTCTTTTGTTCTGAGCAAGCTAGCTGTTTTGGACCTGTAGGAAACACAGTAGAGTAGAAGAGTGCTCTTTTCTCAAAAGCAGAGTGTGTTTCTTGTAAGGCGAGCTAGCGTTTGTTTCCCAGTCCTAAATGGGGTTGAATCACATGCAGTTTTTGGTCCTACCAGCTAGAGTTGTTTTCTGGTAAGGAAAGTCACTATTGAGATCCCATTGCCATACATAGTGCAAATAGCACTCGCGTCTGTTCCCAGCAAGTACACTGTATTGGACTGAAGATGAGCTACTGTTCTTCTCAGTTTCCTAAGCAGAGTTGAACTAGATATGGCCCCTGTGTGTAGGAAGCACAGTTATTTTGTTCTGAGCAAGCTCACTATTCTGGCCCTATAGGAAACACAGTAGAGTAGAAGAGTGGTCTTTTCTCAAAAGCAGAGTGTGTTTCTTGTAAGGCAAGCTATCATTTGGTTCTCAGTCCTAAATGGAGTTGAATCACATGCAGTTTCTGGTCCTACGAGCTAGAGTGTTTTTCTGGTAAGGAAAGACACTATTGCGCTCCCATTGACATACACAGTGCAAATAGCACTCGCGTCTGTTCCCATCAAGTACAGTGTATGGGACTGAAGAGGATCTACTGTTCTTGTTAGTTTCCTAAGCAAAATTGAACTAGATATGGCCGTGTGTGTAGGAAGCACAGTTCTTTTGTTCTGAGTAAGCTCACTGTTCTGGCCCTATAGGAAAGACAGTAGAGTAGAAGAGTGGTCTTTTCTCAAAAGCAGAGTGTCTTTCTTGTAAGGCGAGCTAGCATTTGTTTCCCAGTCCTAAATGGAGTTGAATCACATGTAGTTTTTGATCCTACGAGCAAGAGTTGTTTTCTGGTAAGGAAAGTCACTATTGCACTCCCATTGCCACACACAGTGCAAAGAGGACTCACGTCTGTTCCCATCAAGTACAGTGTACTGGACTGAAGAGGAGCTACTGTTCTTGTCAGTTTCCTAAGTAGAGTTAAACTAGATATGGCCCGTGTGTGTAGGAAGCACAGTTCTTTTGTTCTGAGCAAGCTCACTCTTCTGGCCCTATAGGAAAAACAGTAGATTAGAAGAGTGATCTTTTCTCAAAAGCAAAGTGTGTTTCTTGTAAGGCGAGCTAGTGTTTGTTTCCCAGTCCTAAATGGAGTTGAATCACATGCAGTGTCTGGTCCTATGAGCAAGAGTTGTTTTCTGGTAAGAAGAGTCACTATTGAGCTCCCATTGTCATACACAGGGCAAATAGCACTGGCGTCTGTTCCCACCAAGTACAGTGTATTGGACTGAAGAGGAGCTACTGTTCTTGTCAGTTTCCTAAGCAGAGTTGAACTAGATATAGCCCGTGTGTGTAGGAAGCACAGTTCTTTTGTTCTGAGCAAGCTCACTATTCTGGTCCTATAGGAAATACAGTAGAGTAGAAGAGTGCTCTTTTCTCAAAAGCAGAGAGTGTTTCTTGTAAGGCGAGCTAGCGTTTGTTTCCCGTCCTAAAAGTTGTTGGATCACATGCAGTTTCTGGTCCTACGAGGAAGAGTTGTTTTCTGGTAAGAAGAGTCACTATTTCGCTCCCATTGCCATACACAGTGCAAATAGCACTCGCGTCTGGTCCCAGCAAGTACAGTGTATGGGACTGAAGAGGATCTACTGTTCTTGTTAGTTTCCTAAGCAAAATTGAACTAGATATGGCCGTGTGTGTAGGAAGCACAGTTCTTTTGTTCTGAGTAAGCTCACTGTTCTGGCCCTTTAGGAAACACAGTAGAGTAGAGTAGTGATCTTTTCTAAAAAGCAGAGTGTGTTTCTTGTATGGGGAGCTAGAATTTGTTTCCCAGGCCTAAATGTAGTTGAATCACATGCAGTTTTTGATCCTACGAGCAAGAGTTGTTTTCTGGTAAGGAAAATCACTATTGCCCTCCCATTGCCACACACAGTGCAAAGAGGACTCACGTCTGTTCCCATCAAGTTCAGTGTATTGGACTGAAGAGGAGCTACTGTTCTTGTCAGTTTCCTAAGCAGATTTGAACTAGATATGGCCCGTGTGTGTAGGAAGCACAGTTCTTTTGTACTGTAAGCGCACTGATCGAACCCATAGGAAACACATTAGAGTAGAAGAGTGCCCTTTTCTCAAAAGCAGAGTGTTTTTCTTGTAAGGCAAGCTAGCGTTTGTTGCGCAGTCCTAAATGGAGTTGAATCACATGCAGTTTCTGGTCCTACGAGCAAGAGTTTTTTTTCTGGTAAGAAGAGTCACTATTGAACTCCCATTGTCATACACAGGGCAAATAGCACTGGCGTCTGTTCCCAGCAAGTACAGTGTATTGGACTGAAGAGGAGCTACTGTTCTTGTCAGTTTCCTAAGCAGAGTTGAACTAGATATAGCCCGTGTGTGTAAGAAGCACAGTTCTTTTGTTCTGAGCAAGCTCACTGTTCAGACCCCATAGGAATCACTGTAGAGTAGAAGAGTGTCGGTGTGTGTAGGAAGCACAGTTCTTTTGTTCTGAGCAAGCGCACTATTCTGGCCCTACAAAAAACACATTAGACTAGAAGAGTGCTCTTTTCTCAAAAGCAGAGTGTGTTTATTTTAAGGCGAGCTAGCTTTTGTTTCCCAGTTATAAATGGAGTTGAATCACAAGCAGTTTCTGGTCCTACGAGCAAGAGTTTTTTTCTGGTAAGAAGAGTCACTATTGAGCTCCCATTGTCATACACAGGGCAAATAGCACTCGCGTCTGTTCCCAGCATGTACAGAGTATTGGACTGAAGAGGATCTACTGTTCTTGTCAGTTTCCTATAAAGAATTGAACTAGATCTGGCCGTGTGTGTAGGAAGCACAGTTCTTTTGTTCTGAGCAAGCTCACTATTCCTGTCCTATAGGAAATACAGTAGAGAAGAAGAGTGCTCTTTTCTCAAAAGCAGAGAGTGTTTCTTGTAAGGCGAGATAGCGTTTGTTTCCCATCCTAAAAGGAGTTGAATCACATGCAGTTTCTGGTCCTAGGAGCAAGAGTTGTTTTCTGGTAGGAAGAGTCACTATTTCGCTCCCATTGCCATATACAGTGCAAAGAGGACTCGCGTCTGTTCCCATCAAGTACAGTGTATTGGACTGAAGAGGAGCTACTGTTCTTGTCAGTTAGCTCAGCAGAGTTGAACTAGATATGGCCCGTGTGTGTAGGAAGCACAGTTCTTTTGTACTGTAAGCTCACTGATTGAACCCATAGGAAACACATTAGAGTAGAAGAGTGCCCTTTTCTCAAAAGCAGAGTGTTTTTCTTGTAAGGCAAGGTAGCGTTTGTTGCGCAGTCCTAAATGGAGTTGAATCACATGCAGTTTCTGGTCCTACGTTCAAGAGTTTTTTTTTCTGGTAAGAAGAGTCACTATTGAACTCCCATTGTCGTACACTGGGCAAATAGCACTGGCGTCTGTTCCCAGCATGTACAGTGTATTGGACTGAAGAGGATCTACTGTTCTTGTCAGTTTCCTAAGCAGAGTTGAACTAGATATAGACGGTGTGTGTAGGAAGCACAGTTCTTTTGTTCTGTGCAAGCTCACTATTCTGGCCTTACAAAAAACACATTAGACTAGAAGAGTGCTCTTTTCTCAAAAGCAGAGTGTGTTTATTGTAAGGCGAGATAGCGTTTGTTTCCCAGTTATAAATGGAGTTGAATCACATGCAGTTTCTGGTCCTACGAGCAAGAGTTGTTTTCTGGTAAGAAGAGTCACTATTGCGCTCCCATTATCATACACAGGGCAAATAGCACTGGCGTCTGTTCCCAGCATGTACAGTGTATTGGACTGAAGAAAAGCTACTGTTCTTGTCAGTTTCCTAAGCAGAGTTGAATTAGATATAACCCGTGTGTTTAGGAAGCACAGTTCTTTTGTTCTGAGAAAGCTCACTATTCTGGCCCAATAGGAATCACAGTAGAGTAGAAGACTGCTCTTTTCTCAAAAGCAGAGTGTTTTTCTTGAAAAGCGAGCTAGCGTTTGTTTCCCAGTCCTAAATGGAGTTGAATCACATGCAGTTTTTGGTCCTAAGAGCTAGAGTTGTTTTCTGGTAAGGAAAGTCAATATTGAGCTCCCATTGCCATACATAGTGCAAATAGCACTCGCGTCTGTTCCCAGCAAGTACACTGTATTGGACTGAAGATGAGCTACTGTTCTTCTCAGTTTCCTAAGCAGAGTTGAACTAGATATGGCCCCTGTGTGTAGGAAGCACAGTTCTTTTTTTCTGAGCAAGCTCACTATACTGGCCCTATAGGAAACACAGTAGAGTAGAAGAGTGCTCTTTTCTCAAAAGCAGAGTGTGTTTCTTGTAAGTCTAGCTAGCGTTTGGTTCTCAGTCCTAAATAGAGTTGAATCACATGCAGTTTCTGGTCCTACGAGCTAGAGTTGTTTTCTGGTAAGGAAAGTCACTATTGCGCTCCCATTGACATACACAGTGCAAATAGCACTCGCGTCAGTTCCCAGCAAGTACAGTGTATTGGACTGAAGAGAAGCTACTGTTCTTGTCAGTTTCCTAAGCAGAGTTGAACTAGATATGGCCCCTGTGTGTAGGAAGCACAGTTCTTTTATTCTGAGCAAGCTGACTGTTCGGACCCCATAGGAAACACAGTAGAGTAGAAGAGTGCTCTTTTCTCAAAAGCAGAGTGTGTTTCTTGTAAGGCGAGTTAGTGTTTGTTTCCCAGTCTGAAATGGAGTTGAATCCCATGCAGTTTCTGGACCTACGAGCAAGAGATGTTTTCTGGTAAGAAGAGTCACTATTGTGCTCCCATTGCCATATACAGTGCAAATAGCTATCGCGTCTGTGCCCAGCAAGTACAGTGTATTGGACTGAAGAGGAGCTACTGTTCTTGTCAGTTTCATAAGCAGAGTTAAACTAGATATGGCCCGTGTGTGTAGGAAGCACAGTTCTTTTGTTCTGAGCAAGCTCATTGTTGGAAACCTTAGTAAACACAGTAGATTATAAGAGTGCTCTTTTCTCAAAAGCAGAGTGTGTTTCTTATAAGGCGAACTAGCATTTGTTTCCCAGTCCTAAGTGGAGTTGAATCACATGCAGTTTCTGGTTCTACGAGCAAGAGTTGTTTTCTGGTAAGAGAAGTGACTGTTGCGCTCCCTTTGTCATACACAGGGCAAATAGCACTGGCATCTGTTCCCAGCATGTACAGTGTATTGGACTGAAGAGGATCTACTGTTCTTGTCAGTTTCCTCAGCAGAGTTGAACTAGATATGGCCGTGTGTGTAGGAAGCACAGTTCTTTTGTTCTGAGTAAGCTCACTGTTCTGACCCTATAGGAAATACCGTAGAGTAGAAGAGTGATCTTTTCTCAAAAGCAGAGTGTGTTTCTTGTAAGGGGAGCTAGCATTTGTTTCCCAGTCCTAAATGGAGTTGAATCACATGCAGTTTTTGATCCTACGAGCAAGAGTTGTTTTCTGGTAAGGAAAGTCACTATTGCGCTCCCATTGCCACACACAGTGCAAAGAGGACTCGCGTCTGTTCCCATCAAGTACACTGTATTGGACTGAAGAGGAGATACTGTTCTTGTCAGTTTCCTATGCAGAGTTGAACTAGATATGGCCCGTGTGTGTAGGAAGCACAGTTCTTTTCTACTGTAAGCTCACTGATCGAACCCATAGGAAACACAGTAGAGTAGAAGAGTGCCCTTTTCTCAAAAACAGAGTGTGTTTCTTGTAAGGGGAGCTAGCATTTGTTTCCCAGTCCTAAATGGAGTTGAATCACATGCAGTTTCGGTGTACGAGCAAGAGCTGTTTTCTATTAAGAAGAGTCACTATTGTGCTCCCATTGACATACACAGTGCAAATAGCACTCGCGTCTCTTCCCATCAAGTACAGTGTATGGGACTGAAGAGGATCTACTATTCTTGTCAGTTTCCTAAGCAGAATTGAACTAGATATGGCCGTGTGTGTAGGAAGCACAGTTCTTTTGTTCTGAGCAAGCTCACTGTTTTGGCCATATAGGAAACACAGTAGAGTAGAAGAGTGCTCTTTTCTCAAAAGCAGAGTGTGTTTCTTGTAAGGCGAGCTAGCGTTTGTTTCCCAGTATTAAATGGAGTTGAATCACATGGAGTTTTTGGTCCTACGAACAAGAGTTCTTTTCTGGTAAGGAAAGTCACTATTGCGCTCCCACTGCCATACACAGTGCAAATAGCTCTCGCGTCTGTTCCCACCAAGTACAGGGTATTGGACTGAAGAGGAGCTACTGTTCTTGTCAGTTTCCTAAGCAGAGTTGAACTAGATATGGCCCGTTTGTGTAGGAAGCACATTTCTTTTGTTCTGAGCAAGCTCACTGTTCGGATCCCATAGGAAACACAGTAGAGTAGAAGAGTGGTCTTTTCTTAAAAGCAGAGTGTGTTTCTTGTAAGGCGAGCTAGTGTTTGTTTCCCAGTAAGAAATGGAGTTGAGTCCCATGCGGTTTCTGGTTTTACGAGCAAGAGTTGTTATCTGGTAAGAAGAGTCACTATTGCCTCCCATTTCCATACACAGTGCAAATAGCACTCGCGTCTGTTCACAGCAAGTACAGTATATTGGACTGAAGAGGAGCTACTGTTCTTGTCAGTTTCCTAAGCAGAGTTGAAGTAGATATGTCCCGTGTGTGTAGGAAGCACAGTTCTTTTGTTCTGAGCAAGCTCACTGTTCGGACCCCATAGGAAACACAGTAGAGTAGAAGAGTGCTCTTTTCTGAAAAAGCAGAGTGTTTTTCTTGTAAAGCGAGCTAGCGTTTTTCCCAGTCCTAAATGGAGTTGAATCACATGCAGTTTCTGGTCCTACGAGCAAGAGTTGTTTTCTGGTAAGAAGAGTAACTATTGCGCTCCCATTGACATACACAAGGCAAATAGCACTGGCTTCTGTTCCCAGCAAGTACAGTGTATGGGACGGAAGTGGATCTACTGTTCTTGTCAGTTTCTTAAGCAGAATTGAACTAGATATGGCCGTGTGTGTAGGAAGCACAGTTCTTCTATTCTGAGCAAGCTCACTGTTTTGGCCCTGTAGGAAACACAGTAGTGTAGAAGTGTGCTCTTTTCTCAAAAGCAGAGTGTGTTTCTTGTAAGGCGAGCTAGCGTTTGTTTCCCAGTCCTAAATGGAGTTGAATCACATGCAGTTTTTGGTCCTACGAGCTAGAGTTGTTTTCTGGTAAGGAAAGTCACTATTGATATCCCATTGCCATACATAGTGCTAATAGCACTGGCGTCTGTTCCCAGCAAGTACACTGTATTGGACTGAAGATGAGCTACTGTTCTTCTCAGTTTCCTAATCAGAGTTGAACTAGATATGCCCCGTGTGTGTAGGAAGCACAGTTCTTTTGTTCTGAGCAAGCTCACTATTCTGGCCCTATAGGAAACACAGTAGAGTAGAAGAGTGCTCTTTTCTCAAAAGCAGAGTGTGTTTCTTGTAAGGCAAGCCAGCGTTTGGTTCCCAGTCCTAAATGGAGTTGAATCACATGCAGTTTCTGGTTCTACGAGCAAGAGTTGTTTTCTGGTAAGAGGAGTGACTGTTGCGCTCCCTTTGTCATACACAGGGCAAATAGCACTGGCATCTGTTCCCAGCCTGTACAGTGTATTGGACTGAAGAGGATCTACTGTTCTTGTCAGTTACCTCAGCACAGTTGAACTAGATATGGCCGTGTGTGTAGGAAGCACAGTTCTTTTGTTCTGAGTAAGCTCACTGTTCTGACCCTATAGGAAATACCGTAGAGTAGAAGAGTGATCTTTTCTCAAAAGCAGAGTGTGTTTCTTGTAAGGGGAGCTAGCATTTGTTTCCCAGTCCTAAATGGAGTTGAATCACATGCAGTTTTTGATCCTACGAGCAAGAGTTGTTTTCTGGTAAGGAAAGTCACTATTGCGCTCCCATTGCCACACACAGTGCAAAGAGGACTCGCGTCTGTTCCCATCAAGTACACTGTATTGGACTGAAGAGGAGCTACTGTTCTTGTCAGTTTCCTAAGCAGAGATGAACTAGATATGGCCCGTGTGTGTAGGAAGCACAGTTCTTTTCTACTGTAAGCTCACTGATCGAACCCATAGGAAACACAGTAGAGTAGAAGAGTGCCCTTTTCTCAAAAACAGAGTGTGTTTCTTGTAAGGGGAGCTAGCATTTGTTTCCCAGTCCTAAATGGAGTTGAATCACATGCAGTTTCTGGTCCTACGAGCAAGAGCTGTTTTCTATTAAGAAGAGTCACTATTGTGCTCCCATTGACATACACAGTGCAAATAGCACTCGCGTCTCTTCCCATCAAGTACAGTGTATGGGACTGAAGAGGATCTACTGTTCTTGTTAGTTTCCTAAGCAAAATTGAACTAGATATGGCCGTGTGTGTAGGAAGCACAGTTCTTTTGTTCTGAGTAAGCTCACTGTTCTGGCCCTATAGGAAACACAGTAGAGTAGATGAGTGCTCTTTTCTAAAAAGCAGAGTGTGTTTCTTGTAAGGCGAGCTAGCGTTTGTTTCCCAGGTCTAAATGGAGTTGAATCCAATGCAGTTTGCGGTCCTACTAGCAAGAGTTCTTTTCTGGTAAGAAGAGTCACTATTGTGCTCCCATTGCCATACACAGTGCAAATAGCACTCGCGTCTGTTCCCAGCAAGTACAGAGTATTGGACTGAAGAGGAGCTACTGTTCTTGTCAGTTTCCTAAGCAGAGTTGAACTAGGTATGGCCCGTTTGTGTAGGAAGCAAAGTTTTTTTGTTCTGAGCAAGCTCACTGTTCGGACCCCATAGGAAACACAGTAGAGTACAAGAGTGCTCTTTTCTCAAAAGGAGAGTATGTTTCTTGTAAGGTGAGCTAGTGTTTGTTTTCCAGTCCTAAATGGAGTTGAATCACATGCAGTTTCTGGTCCTACGAGCAAGAGTTGTTTTCTGGTAAGAAGAGTCACTATTGTGCTCGCCTTGTCATACACAGGGCAAATAGCACTGGCGTCTGTTCCAAGAATGTACAGTGTATTGGACTGAAGAGGAGCTACTGTTCTTGTCAGTTTCCTAAGCAGAGTTGCAGTAGATATGTCCCGTGTGTGTAGGAAGCACAGTTCTTTTGTTATGAGCAAGCTCACTGTACGGACCCCATAGGAAACACAGTAGAGTAGAAGAGTGCTCTTTTCTCAAAAGCAGAGTGTTTTTCTTGTAAAGTGAGCTAGCGTTTTTCCCAGTCCTAAATGGAGTTGAATCACATGCAGTTTCTGGTCCTATGAGCAAGAGTTGTTTTCTGGTAAGAAGAGTCACTATTGCGCTCCCATTGACATACACAAGGCAAATAGCACTGGCGTCTGTTCCCGGCAAGTATAGTGTATGGGACGGAAGTGGATCTACTGTTCTTGTCAGTTTCTTAAGCAGAATTGAACTAGATATGGCCGTGTGTGTAGGAAGCACAGTTCTTTTGTTCTGAGCAAGCTCACTGTTTTGGCCCTGTAGGAAAAACAGTAGTGTAGAAGTGTGCTCTTTTCTCAAAAGCAGAGTGTGTTTCTTGTAAGGCGAGCTAGCGTTTGTTTCCCAGTCCTAAATGGAGTTGAATCACATGCAGTTTTTGGTCCTATGAGCTAGAGTTGTTTTCTGGTAAAGAAAGTCACTATTGAGATCCCATTGCCATACATAGTGCAAATAGCACTGGCGTCTGTTCCCAGCAAGTACACTGTATTGGACTGAAGATGAGCTACTGTTCTTCTCAGTTTCCTAAGCAGAGTTGAACTAGATATGCCCCGTGTGTGTAGGAAGCACAGTTCTTTTGTTCTGAGCAAGCTCACTATTCTGGCCCTATAGGAAACACAGTAGAGTAGAAGAGTGCTCTTTTCTCAAAAGCAGAGTGTGTTTCTTGTAAGGCAAGCCAGCGTTTTGTTCCCAGATCTAAATGGAGTTGAATCACATGCAGTTTCTGGTCCTACGAGCTAGAGTGTTTTTCTGGTAAGGAAAGACACTATTGCGCTCCCATTGACATACACAGTGCAAATAGCACTCGCATCTGTTCCCATCAAGTACAGTGTATGGGACTGAAGAGGATCTACTGTTCTTGTTAGTTTCCTAAGCAAAATTGAACTAGATATGGCCGTGTGTGTAGGAAGCACAGTTCTTTTGTTCTGAGTAAGCTCACTGTTCTGGCCCTATAGGAAAAACAGTAGAGTAGAAGAGTGGTCTTTTCTCAAAAGCAGAGTGTGTTTCTTGTAAGGCGAGCTAGCGTTTGTTTCCCAGTCCTAAATGGAGTTGAATCACATGTAGTTTTTGATCCTACGAGCAAGAGTTGTTTTCTGGTAAGGAAAGTCACTATTGCGCTCCCATTGCCACACACAGTGCAAAGAGGACTCACGTCTGTTCCCATCAAGTACAGTGTATTGGACTGAAGAGGAGCTACTGTTCTTGTCAGTTTCCTAAGTGGAGTTAAACTAGATATGGCTCGTGTGTGTAGGAAGCACAGTTCTTTTGTTCTGAGCAAGCTCACTGTTCTTGCCCTATAGGAAAAACAGTAGATTAGAAGAGTGATCTTTTCTCAAAAGCAAAGTGTGTTTCTTGTAAGGCAAGCTAGTGTTTGTTTCCCAGTCCTAAATGGAGTTGAATCACATGCAGTTTTTGGTCCTATGAGCTAGAGTTGTTTTCTGGTAAGGAAAGTCACTATTGAGATCCCATTGCCATACATAGTGCAAATAGCACTGGCGTCTGTTCCCAGCAAGTACACTGTATTGGACTGAAGATGAGCTACTGTTCTTCTCAGTTTCCTAAGCAGAGTTGAACTAGATATGCCCCGTGTGTGTAGGAAGCACAGTTCTTTTGTTCTGAGCAAGCTCACTATTCTGGCCCTATAGGAAACACAGTAGAGTAGAAGAGTGCTCTTTTCTCAAAAGCAGAGTGTGTTTCTTGTAAGGCAATCCAGCGTTTGATTCCCAGTCCTAAATGGAGTTGAATCACATGCAGTTTCTGGTCCTACAAGCTAGAGTGTTTTTCTGGTAAGGAAAGACACTATTGCGCTCCCATTGACATACACAGTGCAAATAGCACTCGCATCTGTTCCCATCAAGTACAGTGTATGGGACTGAAGAGGATCTACTGTTCTTGTTAGTTTCCTAAGCAAAATTGAACTAGATATGGCCGTGTGTGTAGGAAGCACAGTTCTTTTGTTCTGAGTAAGCTCACTGTTCTGGCCCTATAGGAAAAACAGTAGAGTAGAAGAGTGGTCTTTTCTCAAAAGCAGAGTGTGTTTCTTGTAAGGCGAGCTAGCGTTTGTTTCCCAGTCCTAAATGGAGTTGAATCACATGTAGTTTTTGATCCTACGAGCAAGAGTTGTTTTCTGGTAAGGAAAGTCACTATTGTGCTCCCATTGCCACACACAGTGCAAAGAGGACTCACGTCTGTTCCCATCAAGTACAGTGTATTGGACTGAAGAGGAGCTACTGTTCTTGTCAGTTTCCTAAGTGGAGTTAAACTAGATATGGCTCGTGTGTGTAGGAAGCACAGTTCTTTTGTTCTGAGCAAGCTCACTGTTCTTGCCCTATAGGAAAAACAGTAGATTAGAAGAGTGATCTTTTCTCAAAAGCAAAGTGTGTTTCTTGTAAGGCAAGCTAGTGTTTGTTTCCCAGTCCTAAATGGAGTTGAATCACATGCAGTCTCTGGTCCCCCGAGCAAGAGTTGTTTTCTGGTAAGAATAGTCACTATTGAGCTCCCATTGTCATACACAGGGCAAATAGCACTGGCGTCTGTTCCCACCAAGTACAGTGTATTGGACTGAAGAGGAGCTACTGTTCTTGTCAGTTTCCTAAGCAGAGTTGAACTAGATATAGCCAGTGTGTGTAGGAAGCACAGTTCATTTGTTCTGAGCAAGCTCACTATTCTGGTCCTATAGGAAATACAGTAGAGTAGAAGAGTGCTCTTTTCTCAAAAGCAGAGAGTGTTTCTTGTAAGGCGAGCTAGCGTTTGTTTCCCGTCCTAAAAGGAGTTGAATCACATGCAGTTTCTGGTCCTACGAGCAAGAGTTGTTTTCTGGTAAGAAGAGTCACTATTTCGCTCCCATTGCCATATACAGTGCAAACAGCACTCGCGTCTGTTCCCAGCAAGTACAGTGTATGGGACTGAAGAGAATCTACTGTTCTTGTTAGTTTCCTAAGCAAAATTGAACTAGATATGGCCGTGTGTGTAGGAAGCACAGTTCTTTTGTTCTGAGTAAGCTCACTGTTCTGGCCCTATAGGAAACACAGTAGAGAAGAGTGATCTTTTTTCAAAAGCAGAGTGTGTTTCTTGTAAGTGGAGCTAGCATTTGTTTCCCAGTCCTAAATGGACTTGAATCACATGCAGTTTTTGATCCTACGAGCAAGAGTTGTTTTCTTGTAAGGAAAATCACTATTGCGCTCCCATTGCTACACACAGTGAGAAGAGGACTCCCGTCTGTTCCCATCAAGTACAGTGTACTGGACTGAAGAGGAGCTACTGTTCTTGTCAGTTTCCTAAGCAGAGTTGAACTAGATATGGCCCCTGTGTGTAGGAAGCACAGTTCTTTTGTACTGTAAGCTCCCTGATCAAACCCATAGGAAACACATTAGAGTAGAAGAGTGCCCTTTTCTCAAAAGCAGAGTGTTTTTCTTGTAAGGCAAGCTAGCGTTTGTTGTGCAGTCCTAAATAGAGTTGAATCACATGCAGTTTCTGGTCCTACGATCAAGAGGTTTTTTTCTGGTAAGAAGAGTCACTATTGAACTCCCATTGTCATACACAGGGCAAATAGCACTGGCGTCTGTTCCCATCAAGTACAGTGTATTGGACTGAAGAGGAGCTACTGTTCTTGTCAGTTTCCTAAGCAGAGTTGAACTAGATATGTCTCGTGTGTGTAGGAAGCACAGTTCTTTTGTTATGAGCAAGCTCACTGTTCGGACCCCATAGGAAACACAGTAGAGTAGAAGAGTGCTCTTTTCTCAAAAGCAGAGTGTTTTTCTTGTAAAGCGAGCTAGCGTTTATCCCAGTCCTAAATGGAGTTGAATCACATGCAGTTTCTGGTCCTACGAGCAAGAGTTGTTTTCTGGTAAGAAGAGTCACTATTGCGCTCCCATTGACATACACAGGGCAAATAGCACTGGCGTCTGTTCCCAGCAAGTACAGTGTATGGGACGGAATTGGATCTACTGTTCTTGTCAGTTTCTTAAGCAGAATTGAACTAGATATGGCCGTGTGTGTAGGAAGCACAGTTCTTTTGTTCTGAGCAAGCTCACTGTTTTGGCCCTGTAGGAAACACAGTAGTGTAGAAGAGTGCTCTTTTCTCAAAAGCAGAGTGTGTTTCTTGTAAGGCGAGCTAGCGTTTGTTTCCCAGTCCTAAATGGAGTTGAATCACATGCAGTTTTTGGTCCTACGAGCTAGAGTTGTTTTCTGGTAAGGAAAGTCACTATTGAGATCCCATTGCCATACATAGTGCAAATAGCACTCGCGTCTGTTCCCAGCAAGTACACTGTAATGGACTGAAAATGAGCTACTGTTCTTCTCAGTTTCCTAGGCAGAGTTGAACTAGATATGCCCCGTGTGTGTAGGAAGCACAGTTCTTTTGTTCTGAGCAAGCTCACTATTCTGGCCCTATAGGAAACACAGTAGAGTAGAAGAGTGCTCTTTTCTCAAAAGCAGAGTGTGTTTCTTGTAAGGCAAGCCAGCGTTTGGTTCCCAGTCCTAAATGGAGTTGAATCACATGCAGTTTCTGGTCCTACGAGCTAGAGTGTTTTTCTGGTAAGGAAAGACACTATTGCGCTCCCATTGACATACACAGTGCAAATAGCACTCGTATCTGTTCCCATCAAGTACAGTGTATGGGACTGAAGAGGATCTACTGTTCTTGTTAGTTTCCTAAGCAAAATTGAACTAGATATGGCCGTGTGTGTAGGAAGCACAGTTCTTTTGTTCTGAGTAAGCTCACTGTTCTGGCCCTATAGGAAACACAGTAGAGTAGAAGAGTGGTCTTTTCTCAAAAGCAGAGTGTGTTTCTTGTAAGGTGAGCTAGCGTTTGTTTCCCAGTCCTAAATGGAGTTGAATCACATGCAGTTTTTGATCCTACGAGCAAGAGTTGTTTTCTGGTAAGGAAAGTCACTATTGCGCTCCCATTGCCACACACAGTGCAAAGAGGACTCACGTCTGTTCCCATCAAGTACAGTGTATTGGACTGAAGAGGAGCTACTGTTCTTGTCAGTTTCCTAAGTGGAGTTAAACTAGATATGGCCCGTGTGTGTAGGAAGCACAGTTCTTTTGTTCTGAGCAAGCTCACTGTTCTTGTCCTATAGGAAAAACAGTAGATTAGAAGAGTGATCTTTTCTCAAAAGCAAAGTGTGTTTCTTGTAAGGCAAGCTAGTGTTTGTTTCCCAGTCCTAAATGGAGTTGAATCACATGCAGTCTCTGGTCCCCCGAGCAAGAGTTGTTTTCTGGTAAGAATAGTCACTATTGAGCTCCCATTGTCATACACAGGGCAAATAGCACTGGCGTCTGTTCCCACCAAGTACAGTGTATTGGACTGAAGAGGAGCTACTGTTCTTGTCAGTTTCCTAAGTGGAGTTAAACTAGATATGGCTCGTGTGTGTAGGAAGCACAGTTCTTTTGTTCTGAGCAAGCTCACTGTTCTTGCCCTATAGGAAAAACAGTAGATTAGAAGAGTGATCTTTTCTCAAAAGCAAAGTGTGTTTCTTGTAAGGCAAGCTAGTGTTTGTTTCCCAGTCCTAAATGGAGTTGAATCACATGCAGTCTCTGGTCCCCCGAGCAAGAGTTGTTTTCTGGTAAGAATAGTCACTATTGAGCTCCCATTGTCATACACAGGGCAAATAGCACTGGCGTCTGTTCCCACCAAGTACAGTGTATTGGACTGAAGAGGAGCTACTGTTTTTGTCAGTTTCCTAAGCAGAGTTGAACTAGATATAGCCAGTGTGTGTAGGAAGCACAGTTCATTTGTTCTGAGCAAGCTCACTATTCTGGTCCTATAGGAAATACAGTAGAGTAGAAGAGTGCTCTTTTCTCAAAAGCAGAGAGTGTTTCTTGTAAGGCGAGCTAGCGTTTGTTTCCCGTCCTAAAAGGAGTTGAATCACATGCAGTTTCTGGTCCTACGAGCAAGAGTTGTTTTCTGGTAAGAAGAGTCACTATTTCGCTCCCATTGCCATATACAGTGCAAATAGCACTCGCGTCTGTTCCCAGCAAGTACAGTGTATGGGACTGAAGAGAATCTACTGTTCTTGTTAGTTTCCTAAGCAAAATTGAACTAGATATGGCCGTGTGTGTAGGAAGCACAGTTCTTTTGTTCTGAGTAAGCTCACTGTTCTGGCCCTATAGGAAACACAGTAGAGAAGAGTGATCTTTTTTCAAAAGCAGAGTGTGTTTCTTGTAAGTGGAGCTAGCATTTGTTTCCCAGTCCTAAATGGACTTGAATCACATGCAGTTTTTGATCCTACGAGCAAGAGTTGTTTTCTTGTAAGGAAAATCACTATTGCGCTCCCATTGCTACACACAGTGAGAAGAGGACTCCCGTCTGTTCCCATCAAGTACAGTGTACTGGACTGAAGAGGAGCTACTGTTCTTGTCAGTTTCCTAAGCAGAGTTGAACTAGATATGGCCCCTGTGTGTAGGAAGCACAGTTCTTTTGTACTGTAAGCTCCCTGATCAAACCCATAGGAAACACATTAGAGTAGAAGAGTGCCCTTTTCTCAAAAGCAGAGTGTTTTTCTTGTAAGGCAAGCTAGCGTTTGTTGTGCAGTCCTAAATAGAGTTGAATCACATGCAGTTTCTGGTCCTACGATCAAGAGGTTTTTTTCTGGTAAGAAGAGTCACTATTGAACTCCCATTGTCATACACAGGGCAAATAGCACTGGCGTCTGTTCCCATCAAGTACAGTGTATTGGACTGAAGAGGAGCTACTGTTCTTGTCAGTTTCCTAAGCAGAGTTGAACTAGATATGTCCCGTGTGTGTAGGAAGCACAGTTCTTTTGTTATGAGCAAGCTCACTGTTCGGACCCCATAGGAAACACAGTAGAGTAGAAGAGTGCTCTTTTCTCAAAAGCAGAGTGTTTTTCTTGTAAAGCGAGCTAGCGTTTATCCCAGTCCTAAATGGAGTTGAATCACATGCAGTTTCTGGTCCTACGAGCAAGAGTTGTTTTCTGGTAAGAAGAGTCACTATTGCGCTCCCATTGACATACACAGGGCAAATAGCACTGGCGTCTGTTCCCAGCAAGTACAGTGTATGGGACGGAAGTGGATCTACTGTTCTTGTCAGTTTCTTAAGCAGAATTGAACTAGATATGGCCGTGTGTGTAGGAAGCACAGTTCTTTTGTTCTGAGCAAGCTCACTGTTTTGGCCCTGTAGGAAACACAGTAGTGTAGAAGAGTGCTCTTTTCTCAAAAGCAGAGTGTGTTTCTTGTAAGGCGAGCTAGCGTTTGTTTCCCAGTCCTAAATGGAGTTGAATCACATGCAGTTTTTGGTCCTATGAGCTAGAGTTGTTTTCTGGTAAGGAAAGTCACTATTGAGATCCCATTGCCATACATAGTGCAAATAGCACTCGCGTCTGTTCCCAGCAAGTACACTGTAATGGACTGAAAATGAGCTACTGTTCTTCTCAGTTTCCTAAGCAGAGTTGAACTAGATATGCCCCGTGTGTGTAGGAAGCACAGTTCTTTTGTTCTGAGCAAGCTCACTATTCTGGCCCTATAGGAAACACAGTAGAGTAGAAGAGTGCTCTTTTCTCAAAAGCAGAGTGTGTTTCTTGTAAGGCAAGCCAGCGTTTGGTTCCCAGTCCTAAATGGAGTTGAATCACATGCAGTTTCTGGTCCTACGAGCTAGAGTGTTTTTCTGGTAAGGAAAGACACTATTGCGCTCCCATTGACATACACAGTGCAAATAGCACTCGTATCTGTTCCCATCAAGTACAGTGTATGGGACTGAAGAGGATCTACTGTTCTTGTTAGTTTCCTAAGCAAAATTGAACTAGATATGGCCGTGTGTGTAGGAAGCACAGTTCTTTTGTTCTGAGTAAGCTCACTGTTCTGGCCCTATAGGAAACACAGTAGAGTAGAAGAGTGGTCTTTTCTCAAAAGCAGAGTGTGTTTCTTGTAAGGTGAGCTAGCGTTTGTTTCCCAGTCCTAAATGGAGTTGAATCACATGCAGTTTTTGATCCTACGAGCAAGAGTTGTTTTCTGGTAAGGAAAGTCACTATTGCGCTCCCATTGCCACACACAGTGCAAAGAGGACTCATGTCTGTTCCCATCAAGTACAGTGTATTGGACTGAAGAGGAGCTACTGTTCTTGTCAGTTTCCTAAGTGGAGTTAAACTAGATATGGCCCGTGTGTGTAGGAAGCACAGTTCTTTTGTTCTGAGCAAGCTCACTGTTCTTGTCCTATAGGAAAAACAGTAGATTAGAAGAGTGATCTTTTCTCAAAAGCAAAGTGTGTTTCTTGTAAGGCAAGCTAGTGTTTGTTTCCCAGTCCTAAATGGAGTTGAATCACATGCAGTCTCTGGTCCCCCGAGCAAGAGTTGTTTTCTGGTAAGAATAGTCACTATTGAGCTCCCATTGTCATACACAGGGCAAATAGCACTGGCGTCTGTTCCCACCAAGTACAGTGTATTGGACTGAAGAGGAGCTACTGTTTTTGTCAGTTTCCTAAGCAGAGTTGAACTAGATATAGCCAGTGTGTGTAGGAAGCACAGTTCATTTGTTCTGAGCAAGCTCACTATTCTGGTCCTATAGGAAATACAGTAGAGTAGAAGAGTGCTCTTTTCTCAAAAGCAGAGAGTGTTTCTTGTAAGGCGAGCTAGCGTTTGTTTCCCGTCCTAAAAGGAGTTGAATCACATGCAGTTTCTGGTCCTACGAGCAAGAGTTGTTTTCTGGTAAGAAGAGTCACTATTTCGCTCCCATTGCCATATACAGTGCAAATAGCACTCGCGTCTGTTCCCAGCAAGTACAGTGTATGGGACTGAAGAGAATCTACTGTTCTTGAAGTTTCCTAAGCAAAATTGAACTAGATATGGCCGTGTGTGTAGGAAGCACAGTTCTTTTGTTCTGAGTAAGCTCACTGTTCTGGCCCTATAGGAAACACAGTAGAGAAGAGTGATCTTTTTTCAAAAGCAGAGTGTGTTTCTTGTAAGTGGAGCTAGCATTTGTTTCCCAGTCCTAAATGGACTTGAATCACATGCAGTTTTTGATCCTACGAGCAAGAGTTGTTTTCTTGTAAGGAAAATCACTATTGCGCTCCCATTGCTACACACAGTGAGAAGAGGACTCCCGTCTGTTCCCATCAAGTACAGTGTACTGGACTGAAGAGGAGCTACTGTTCTTGTCAGTTTCCTAAGCAGAGTTGAACTAGATATGGCCCCTGTGTGTAGGAAGCACAGTTCTTTTGTACTGTAAGCTCCCTGATCAAACCCATAGGAAACACATTAGAGTAGAAGAGTGCCCTTTTCTCAAAAGCAGAGTGTTTTTCTTGTAAGGCAAGCTAGCGTTTGTTGTGCAGTCCTAAATAGAGTTGAATCACATGCAGTTTCTGGTCCTACGATCAAGAGGTTTTTTTCTGGTAAGAAGAGTCACTATTGAACTCCCATTGTCATACACAGGGCAAATAGCACTGGCGTCTGTTCCCATCAAGTACAGTGTATTGGACTGAAGAGGAGCTACTGTTCTTGTCAGTTTCCTAAGCAGAGTTGAACTAGATATGTCCCGTGTGTGTAGGAAGCACAGTTCTTTTGTTATGAGCAAGCTCACTGTTCGGACCCCATAGGAAACACAGTAGAGTAGAAGAGTGCTCTTTTCTCAAAAGCAGAGTGTTTTTCTTGTAAAGCGAGCTAGCGTTTATCCCAGTCCTAAATGGAGTTGAATCACATGCAGTTTCTGGTCCTACGAGCAAGAGTTGTTTTCTGGTAAGAAGAGTCACTATTGTGCTCCCATTGACATACACAGGGCAAATAGCACTGGCGTCTTTTCCCAGCAAGTACAGTGTATGGGACGGAAGTGGATCTACTGTTCTTGTCAGTTTCTTAAGCAGAATTGAACTAGATATGGCCGTGTGTGTAGGAAGCACAGTTCTTTTGTTCTGAGCAAGCTCACTGTTTTGGCCCTGTAGGAAACACAGTAGTGTAGAAGAGTGCTCTTTTCTCAAAAGCAGAGTGTGTTTCTTGTAAGGCGAGCTAGCGTTTGTTTCCCAGTCCTAAATGGAGTTGAATCACATGCAGTTTTTGGTCCTACGAGCTAGAGTTGTTTTCTGGTAAGGAAAGTCACTATTGAGATCCCATTGCCATACATAGTGCAAATAGCACTCGCGTCTGTTCCCAGCAAGTACACTGTAATGGACTGAAAATGAGCTACTGTTCTTCTCAGTTTCCTAAGCAGAGTTGAACTAGATATGCCCCGTGTGTGTAGGAAGCACAGTTCTTTTGTTCTGAGCAAGCTCACTATTCTGGCCCTATAGGAAACACAGTAGAGTAGAAGAGTGCTCTTTTCTCAAAAGCAGAGTGTGTTTCTTGTAAGGCAAGCCAGCGTTTGGTTCCCAGTCCTAAATGGAGTTGAATCACATGCAGTTTCTGGTCCTATGAGCTAGAGTGTTTTTCTGGTAAGGAAAGACACTATTGCGCTCCCATTGACATACACAGTGCAAACAGCACTCGTATCTGTTCCCATCAAGTACAGTGTATGGGACTGAAGAGGATCTACTGTTCTTGTTAGTTTCCTAAGCAAAATTGAACTAGATATGGCCGTGTGTGTAGGAAGCACAGTTCTTTTGTTCTGAGTAAGCTCACTGTTCTGGCCCTATAGGAAACACAGTAGAGTAGAAGAGTGGTCTTTTCTCAAAAGCAGAGTGTGTTTCTTGTAAGGTGAGCTAGCGTTTGTTTCCCAGTCCTAAATGGAGTTGAATCACATGCAGTTTTTGATCCTACGAGCAAGAGTTGTTTTCTGGTAAGGAAAGTCACTATTGCGCTCCCATTGCCACACACAGTGCAAAGAGGACTCACGTCTGTTCCCATCAAGTACAGTGTATTGGACTGAAGAGGAGCTACTGTTCTTGTCAGTTTCCTAAGTGGAGTTAAACTAGATATGGCCCGTGTGTGTAGGAAGCACAGTTCTTTTGTTCTGAGCAAGCTCACTGTTCTTGTCCTATAGGAAAAACAGTAGATTAGAAGAGTGATCTTTTCTCAAAAGCAAAGTGTGTTTCTTGTAAGGCAAGCTAGTGTTTGTTTCCCAGTCCTAAATGGTGTTGAATCACATGCAGTCTCTGGTCCCCCGAGCAAGAGTTGTTTTCTGGTAAGAAGAGTCACTATTGAGCTCCCATTGTCATACACAGGGCAAATAGCACTGGCGTCTGTTCCCACCAAGTACAGTGTATTGGACTGAAGAGGAGCTACTGTTCTTGTCAGTTTCCTAAGCAGAGTTGAACTAGATATAGCCAGTGTGTGTAGGAAGCACAGTTCATTTGTTCTGAGCAAGCTCACTATTCTGGTCCTATAGGAAATACAGTAGAGTAGAAGAGTGCTCTTTTCTCAAAAGCAGAGAGTGTTTCTTGTAAGGCGAGCTAGCGTTTGTTTCCCGTCCTAAAAGGAGTTGAATCACATGCAGTTTCTGGTCGTACGAGCAAGAGTTGTTTTCTGGTAAAAAGAGTCACTATTTCGCTCCCATTGCCATATACAGTGCAAATAGCACTCGCGTCTGTTCCCAGCAAGTACAGTGTATGGGACTGAAGAGAATCTACTGTTCTTGTTAGTTTCCTAAGCAAAATTGAACTAGATATGGCTGTGTGTGTAGGAAGCACAGTTCTTTTGTTCTGAGTAAGCTCACTGTTCTGGCCCTATAGGAAACACAGTAGAGAAGAGTGATCTTTTTTCAAAAGCAGAGTGTGTTTCTTGTTAGTGGAGCTAGCATTTGTTTCCCAGTCCTAAATGGACTTGAATCACATGCAGTTTTTGATCCTACGAGCAAGAGTTGTTTTCTTGTAAGGAAAATCACTATTGCGCTCCCATTTCCACACACAGTGAAAAGAGGACTCCCGTCTGTTCCCATCAAGTACAGTGTATTGGACTGAAGAGGAGCTACTGTTCTTGTCAGTTTCCTAAGCAGAGTTGAACTAGATATGGCCCATGTGTGTAGGAAGCACAGTTCTTTTGTACTGTAAGCTCCCTGATCAAACCCATAGGAAACACATTAGAGTAGAAGAGTGCCCTTTTCTCAAAAGCAGAGTGTTTTTCTTGTAAGGCAAGCTAGCGTTTGTTGCGCAGTCCTAAATGGAGTTGAATCACATGCAGTTTCTGGTCCTACGATCAAGAGGTTTTTTTCTGGTAAGAAGAGTCACTATTGAACTCCCATTGTCATACACAGGGCAAATAGCACTGGCGTCTGTTCCCATCAAGTACAGTGTATTGGACTGAAGAGGAGCTACTGTTCTTGTCAGTTTCCTAAGCAGAGTTGAACTAGATATAGCCCGTGTGTGTAGGAAGCACAGTTCTTTTGTTCTGAGCAAGCTCACTGTTTGGACCCCATAGGAAACACAGTAGAGTAGAAGAGTGCTCTTTTCTCAAAAGCAGAGTGTGTTTCTTGTAAGGCGAGCTAGCGTTTGTTTCGCAGTCCTAAATGGAGTTGAATCACATGCAGTTTGTGGTCCTATGAGCAAGAGATGTTTTCTGGTAAGAAGATTAACTATTGCGGTCCCATTGTCATACACATTGCAAACAGCACTAGCATCTGTCCCCTGCATGTACAGTGTATTGGACTGAAGAGGATCTACTGTTCTTGTCAGTTTCCTAAGCAGAGTTGAAGTAGATATGGCCCGTGTGTGTAGGAAGCACAGTTCTTTTGTTCTGAGCCAGCTCACTGTTCAGACCCCATAGGAATCACTGTAGAGTAGAAGAGTGCTCTTTTCTCAAAAGCAGAGTGTGTTTCTTGTAAGGCGAGCTAGCATTTCGTTCGCAGTCCTAAATGGAGTTGAATCACATGCAGCTTCTGGTCCTACGAGCAAGAGTTGTTTTCTGGTAAGAACAGTCACTATTGCGCTCCCATTGACATACACAGGGCAAATAGCCCTGGCGTCTGTTCCCAGCATGGACAGTGTATTGTACTGAAGAGGATCTACTGTTCTTGTCAGTTTCCTAAGCAGAGTTGAACTAGATATAGTCGGTGTGTGTAGGAAGCACAGTTCTTTTGTTCTGAGCAAGCTCACTATTCTGGCCTTACAAAAAACACATTATACTAGAAGAGTGCTCTTTTCTCAAAAGCAGAGTGTGTTTATTGTAAGGTGAACTAGCGTTTGTTTCCCAGTTATAAATGGAGTTGAATCACATGCAGTGTCTGGTCCTACGAGCAAGAGTTGTTTTCTGGAAAGTAGAGTCACTATTGCGCTCCCATTATCATACACAGGGCAAATAGCACTGTCGTCTGTTCCCAGCATGTACAGTGTATTGGACTGAAGAGGAGCTACTGTTCTTGTCAGTTTCCTAAGCAGAGTTGAACTAGATATAGCCTGTGTGTGTAGGAAGCACAGTTCTTTTGTTCTGAGCAAGCTCACAATTCTGACTCTACAGGAAACACAGTAGAGTAGAAGAGTGCTCTTTTCTCAAAAGCAGAGTGTTTTTCTTATAAAGCGAGCTAGCGTTTGTTTCCCAGTCCTAAATGGAGTTGAATCACATGCAGTTTCTGTTCCTAAGAGCAAGAGTTGTTTTCTGGTAAGAAGAGTCACTATTGTGCTCCCATTGTCATACACAGGGCAAATAGCACTGGCGTCTGTTCAAAGCAGTACAGTGTATGAGACGGAAGAGGATCTACTGTTCTTGTCAGTTTCCTCAGCAGAATTGAACTAGATATGGCATTTTGTGTAGGAAGCACAGTTCTTTTGTTCTGAGCAAGCTCACTGTTTTGGCCCTGTAGGAAACACAGTAGAGTAGAAGAGTGCTCTTTTATCAAAAGCAGAGTGTGTTTCTTGTAAGGCGAGCTAGCATTTTTTTCCCAGTCCTAAATGGAGTTGAATCACATGCAGTTTCTGGTCCTACGAGCAAAAGTTGTATTCTAGTAAGAAGAGTCACTATTGTGCTCCCATTTTCATACACAGGTCAAATAGCACTGGCGTCTGTTCCCAGCATTTAGAGTGTATTGGACTGAAGAGGATATACTGTTCTTGTCAGTTTCCTAAGCAGAATTGAACTAGATATGGCCGTGTGGGTAGGAAGCACAGTTCTTTTGTTCTGAGCAAGCTCACTGTTCTGGCCCTATAGAAAACAGTAGAGTAGAAGAGTGATCTTTTCTCAAAAGCAGAGTGTGTTTCTTGTAAGGCAAGCTAGCGTTTGTTGTCCAGTCCTAAATGGAGTTGAATCACATGCAGTTTCTGGTCCTAAGAGCAAGAGTTGTTTTCTGGTAAGAAGAGTCACTATTGTGCTCCCATTGTCATACACAGGGCAAATAGCACTGGCGTCTGGTCCCAGGAAGTACAGTGTATGGGACGGAAATGTATCTACTGTTCTTGTCAGTTTCCTAAGCAGAATTGAACTAGATATGGCCCTGTGTGTAGGAAGCACAGTTCTTTTGTCTGAGCAAGCTCACTGTTTTGGCCCTGTAGGAAACACAGTAGAGTAGAAGAGTGCTCTTTTCTCAAAAGCAGAGTGTGTTTCTTGTAACGCAAGCTAGCGTTTGTTTCCCAGTCCTAAATATAGTTGAATCACATGCAGTTTTTGATCCTATGAGCAAGAGTTGTTTTCTGGTAAGGAAAGTCACTATTGCGCTCCCATTGTCATACACTGGGCAAATAGCACTGGCGTCTGTTCCCAGCATGTAGACTGTATTGGACTGAAGAGGATCTACTGTTCTTGTCAGTTTCCTAAGCAGAATTGAACTAGATATGGCCGTGTGTGTAGGAAGCACAGTTCTTTTGTTCTGAGCAAGCTCACTGTTTTGGCCGTATAGGAAACACAGTAGAGTAGAAGAGTGCTCTTTTCTCAAAAGCAGAGTGAGTTTCTTGTAAGGCGAGCTAGCGTTTTTTTCCCAGTCCTAAATGGAGTTGAATCACATGCAGTTTTTGGTCCTACAAGCCAGAGTTGTTTTCTGGTAAGGAAAGTCACTATTGCGCTCCCATTGCCACACACAGTGCAAAGAGGACTCGCGTCTGTTCCCATCAAGTCAGTGTATTGGACTGTAGAGGAGCTACTGTTCTTGTCAGTTTCCTAAGCAGAGTTGAACTAGATATGGCCCCTGTGTGTAGGAAGCACAGTTCTTTGGTTCTGAGCAAGCTCATTTTCGGACCCCTTAGGAAACACAGTAGAGTAGAAGAGTGCTCTTTTCTCAAAAGCAGAGTGTGTTTCTTGTAAGGCGAGCTAGCGTTTGTTTCCCAGTCGTAAATGGAGTTGAATCACATGCAGTTTCTGGTCCTACAAGCAAGAGTTGTTTTCTAGTAAGAAGAGTCACTATTGTGTTCCCATTGCCATAAACAGGGCAAATAGGACTCCTGTCTGTTCCCAGGATGTACAGTGTATTGGACTGAAGAGGATCTACTGTTCTTGTCAGTTTCCTAACCAAAGTTGAACTAGATATGGCCCGTGTGTGTAGGAAGTACACTTCTTTTGTTCTGAGCAAGCTCACTCTTCTGGCCCTATAGGAAACACAGTAGAGTAGAAGAGTGCTCTTTTCTCAAAAGCAGAATGTGTATCTTGTAAGGCGAGCTAGCGTTTGTTTCCCAGTCCTAAATGGCGTTCAATCACATGCAATTTCTGGTCCTACGAGCAAGAGTTGTTTTATGGTAAGAAGAGTCACTATTGCGCTCCCATTTTCATACACAGGGCAAATAGCACTGGCGTCTGTTCCCAGCATGTAAAGTGTATTGGACTGAAGAGGATCTACTGTTCTTGTCAGTTTCCTAATCAGAGTTGAACTAGATATGGCCCGTGTGTAGGAAGCACAGTTCTTTTGTTCTGAGCAAGCTCACTGTTCGGACCCCATAGGA
This sequence comes from Peromyscus eremicus, assembly GCF_949786415.1. Classification (NCBI taxonomy): domain Eukaryota; kingdom Metazoa; phylum Chordata; class Mammalia; order Rodentia; family Cricetidae; genus Peromyscus; species Peromyscus eremicus. The sequence continues at coordinate 71,023 of NW_026734910.1, read as the reverse complement.
AACACAGTAGAATAGAAGAGTGCTCTTTTCTCAAAACCAGAGTGTGTTTCCTGTAAGGCGAGCTAGCTTTTGTTTCCCAGTCCTAAATGGAGTTGAATCACATGCAGTTTCTGGTCCTACAAGCAAGAGTTGTTTTCTAGTAAGAAGAGTCACTATTGTGTTCCCATTGCCATACACAGGGCAAATAGGACTCGCTTCTGTTCCCAGGATGTACAGTGTATTGGACTGAAGAGGATCTCCTGTTCTTGTCGTTTCCTAAGCAAAGTTGAACTAGATATGGCCCGTGTGTGTAGGAAGTACATTTCTTTTGTTCTGAGCAAGCTCACTCTTCTGGCCCTATAGGAAACACAGTAGAGTAGAAGAGTGCTCTTTTCTCAAAAGCAGAATGTGTTTCTTCTAAGGCGAGCTAGCGTTTGTTTCCCAGTCCTAAATGGAGTTCAATCACATGCAGTTTCTGGTCCTACGAGCAAGAGTTGTATTATGGTAAGAAGAGTCACTATTGTGCTCCCATTTTCATACACAGGGCTAATAGCACTGGCGTCTGTTCCCAGCATGTAAAGTGTGTTGGACTGAAGAGGATCTACTGTTCTTGTCAGTTTCCTAAGCAGAGTTGAACTAGATATGGCCCGTGTGTGTAGGAAGCACAGTTCTTTTGTTCTGAGCAAGCTTACTGTTCGGACCTCATAAAAAACACAGTAGAACAGAAGAGTGCTCTTTTCTCAAAAGCAGAGTGTGTTTCTTGTAAAGCGAGCTAGCGTTTGTTTCCCTGTCCAAAATGGAGTTGAATCACATGCAGTTTCTGGTCGTACAAGCAAGAGTTGTTTTTTGGTAAGAAGAGTCACTATTGCGCTCCCATTGTCATACACAGGGCAAATAGCACTCGCGTCTGTTCCCAGCATGTACAGTGTATTGGACTGAAGATGATCTACTGTTCTTCTCAGTTTCCTAAGCAGAGTTGAACTAGATATGGCCCGGGAGTGTAGGAAGAACAGTTCTTTTGTTCTGAGCAAGCTCACTGTTCGGACCCCATAGGAAACACAGTAGAATAGAAGAGTGCTCTTTTCTCAAAAGAAGAGTGTGTTTCTTGTAAGGCGAGCTAGCGTTTGTTTCCCAGTCCAAAATGGAGTTGAATCACATGCAGTTTCTGGTCCTACGAGCAAGGGATGTATTCTGGTAAGGAAAGTCACTATTGTGCTCCCTTTGCGATAAACAGTGAAAATAGCACTCACGTCTGTTCAAAGCAAGTACAGTGTATTGGACTGAAGAGGAGCTACTGTTCTTGTCAGTTTCCTAAGCAGAGTTGAACTAGATATGGCTCGTGTGTGTAGGAAGCACAGTTCTTTTGTTCTGAGCAAGCTCACTGTTCTGGCCCTATAGGAAACACAGAAGAGTAGAAGAGTGCTCTTTTCTCAGAAGCAGAGTGTGTTTCTTGTAAGGTGAGCTAGCGTTGGTTTCCCAGGCCTAAATGGTGTTGAATCACATGCAGTTTCTGGTCCTACGAGCAAGAGTTGTTTTCTGGTAAGAGTCACTATTGCGCTCCTATTGCCATACACAGTGCAAACAACACTTGCTACTGTTCTTTACAAGTACAGTGTATTGGACAGAAGAGGAACTACTGTTCTTGTCAGTTTCCTAAGCAGAGTTGAACTAGATATGGCCCGTGTGTGTAGGAAGCACAGTTCTTTTGTTCTGAGCAAGCTCACTGTTCGGACCCCATAGGAAACACAGTAGAGTAGAAGAGTGCTCTTTTCTCAAAAGCAGAGTGTGTTTCTTGTAAGGTGAGCTAGAGTTTGTTTCCCAGTCCTAAATGGAGTTGAATCACATGCAGTTTCTGATCCTAGGAGCAAGAGTTGTTTTCTGGTAAGAAGAGTCACTATTGTGCTCCCATTGTCATACACAGGGCAAATAGCCCTGGCTTCTGTTCCCAGCATGTACAGTGTATTGGACTGAAGAGGATCTACTGTTCTTGTCAGTTTCCTAAGCAGAGTTGAACTAGATATGGCCGGTGTGTGTAGGAAGCACAGTTCATTTGTTCTGAACAAGCTCACTGTTCTGGCCCTTTAGGAAACACAGTAAGGTAGAAGAGTGCTCTTTTCTCAAAAGCAGAGTGTGTTTCTTGTAAGGTGAGCTAGCTTTTTTTCCCAATCCTAAATGGAGTTGAATTACATGCAGTATCTTGTCCTATGAGCAAGAGTTGTTTTCTGGTAAGAAGAGTCACTATTTTGCTCCTATTGCCATACACAGTGCAAACAACACTTGCTACTGTTCTTTGCAAGTACAGTATATTAGACAGAAGAGGAGCTACTGTTCTTGTCAGTTTCCTAAGCAGAGTTGAACTAGATATGGCCCGTGTGTGTAGGAAGCACAGTTCTTTTGTTCTGAGCAAGCTCACTGTTCGGACCCCATAGGAAACACAGTAGAGTAGAAGAGTGCTCTTTTCTCAAAAGCAGAGTGTGTTTCTTGTAAGGCAAGCTAGCGTTTGTTTCCCAGTCCTAAATGGAGTTGATTCACATGCAGTTTCTGGTTCTACGAGCAAGAGTTGTTTTCTGGTAAGAAGAGTCACTATTGCGCTCCCATTGTCATACACAGGGCAAATAGCACTGGCGTCTGTTCCCAGCGTGTACAGTGTATTGGACTGAAGAGGATCTACTGTTCTTGTCAGTTTCCTAAACAGAATTGAACTAGATATGGCCGTGTGTGTAGGAAACACAGTTCTTTTGTTCTGAGCAAGCTCACTGTTTTGGCCCTATAGGAAACACAGTAGAGTAGAATAGTGCTCTTTTCTCAAAAGCAGAGTGAGTTTCTTGTAAGGCGAGCTAGCGTTTGTTTCCCAGTCCTAAATTGAGTTGAATCACATGCAGTTTTTGGTCCTACGAGCTAGAGTTGTTTTCTGGTAAGGAAAGTCACTATTGCGCTCCCATTGCTACACACAGTGCAAAGAGGACTCGCGTCTGTTCCCATCAAGTACAGTGTATTGGACTTAAGAGGAGCTACTGTTCTTGTCAGTTTCCTAAGCAGAGTTGAACGATATATGGCCCGTTTGTGTAGGAAGCCCAGTTCTTTTGTACTGTAAGCTCACTATTCGAACCCATAGGAAACAGAGTAGAGTAGAAGAGTGCTCTTTTCTGAGAAGCAGAGTGTGTTTCTTGTAAGGCGAGCTAGCATTTGTTTCCCAGTCCTAAATGGAGTTGAATCACATGCAGTTTCTGGTTCTACGAGCAAGAGTTGTTTTCTGGTAAGAAGGGTCACTATTGCACTCCCATTGTCATACACAGGGCAAATAGCACTGGCGTCTCTTCCCAGCATGTACAGCGTATTGGACTGAAGAGGATCTACTGTTCTTGTCAGTTTCCTAAGCAGAATTGAACTAGATATGGCCGTGTGTGTAGGAACCACAGTTCTTTTGTTCTGAGCAAGCTCACTGTTTTGGCCCTATAGGAAACACAGTAGAGTGGAAGAGTGCTCTTTTCTCAAAAGCAGAGTGAGTTTCTTGTAAGGCGAGCTGGCGTTTGTTTCCCAGTCCTAAATGGAGTTGAATCACATGCAGTTTTTGGTCCTACGAGCTAGAGTTGTTTTCTGGTAAGGAAAGTCACTATTGCGCTCCCATTGCCACAAACAGTGCAAAGAGGACTCGCGTCTGTTCCCATCAAGTACAGTGTATTGGACTGAAGAGGAGCTACTGTTCTTGTCAGTTTCCTAAGCAGAGTTGAACTAGATATGGCCCCTGTGTGTAGGAAGCACAGTTCTTTTGTTCTGAGCAAGCTGACTGTTCGGACCCCATAGGAAACACAGTAGAGTAGAAGAGTGCTCTTTTCTCAAAAGCAGAGTGTGTTTCTTGTAAGGCGAACTAGTGCTTGTTTCCCAGTCTTAAATGGAGTTGAATGCCATGCAGTTTCTGGTCCTACGAGCAAGAGATGTTAACTGGTAAGGAGAGTCACTATTGCGCTCCCATTGCCACATACAGTGCAAATAGCTCTCGCGTCTGTGCCCAGCAAGTACAGTGTATTGGACTGAAGAGGAGCTACTGTTCTTGTCAGTTTCCTAAGCGGAGTTAAACTAGATATGGCCCGTGTATGTAGGAAGCACAGTTCTTTTGTTCTGAGCAAGCTCACTGTTCTAACCCATACTAAACACAGTAGATTAGAAGAGTGCTCTTTTCTCAAAAGCAGAGTGTGTTCCTAATAAGGCGAGCTAGCATTTGTTTCCCAGTCCTAAATGGAGTTGAATCACATGCAGTTTCTGGTCCTAAGCGCAAGAGTTGTTTTCTGGTAAGAAGAGTGACTATTGTGCTCCCATTGTCATACACAGGGCAAATAGCACTGGCATCTGTTCCCAGCATGTACAGTGTATTGGACTGAAGAGGATCTACTGTTCTTGTCAGTTTCCTCAGCAGAATTGAACTAGATATGGCCGTGTGTGTAGGAAGCACAGTTCTTTTGTTCTGAGTAAGCTCACTGATCTGACCCTATAGGAAATACTGTAGAGTAGAAGAGTGCTCTTTTCTCAAAAGCAGAGTGTGTTTCTTGTAAGGCGAACTAGTGCTTGTTTCCCAGTCTGAAATGGAGTTGAATCCCATGCAGTTTCTGGTCCTACGAGCAAGAGATGTTAACTGGTAAGAAGAGTCACTATTGCGCTCCCATGCCATATACAGTGCAAATAGCTCTCGCGTCTGTTCCCAGCAAGTACAGTGTATTGGACTGAAGAGGAGCTACTGTTCTTGTCAGTTTCCTAAGCGGAGTTAAACTAGATATGGCCCCTGTGTGTAGGAAGCACAGTTCTTTTGTTCTGAGCAAGCTCACTGCTCGAACCCATAGTAAACACAGTAGATTAGAAGAGTGCTCTTTTCTCAAAAGCAAAGTGTGTTCCTAATAAGGCGAGCTAGCATTTGTTTTCCAGTCCTAAATTGAGTTGAATCACATGCAGTTTTTGGTCCTACGAGCTAGAGTTGTTTTATGGTAAGGAAAGTCACTATTGCGCTCCCATTGCCACAAACAGTGCAAAGAGGACTCGCGTCTGTTCCCATCAAGTACAGTGTATTGGACTGAAGAGGAGCTACTGTTCTTGTCAGTTTCCTAAGCAGAGTTAAACTAGATATGGCCCCTGTGTGTAGGAAGCACAGTTCTTTTGTTCTGAGCAAGCTGACTGTTCGGACCCCATAGGAAACACAGTAGAGTAGAAGAGTGCTCTTTTCTCAAAAGCAGAGTGTGTTTCTTGTAAGGCGAACTAGTGCTTGTTTCCCAGTCTGAAATGGAGTTGAATCCCATGCAGTTTCTGGTCCTACGAGCAAGAGATGTTAACTGGTAAGGAGAGTCACTATTGCGCTCCCATTGCCACATACAGTGCAAATAGCTCTCGCGTCTGTTCCCAGCAAGTACAGTGTATTGGACTGGAGAGGAGCTACTGTTCTTGTCAGTTTCCTAAGCGGAGTTGAACTAGATATGGCCCGTGTGTGTAGGAAGCCCAGTTCTTTTGTACTGTAAGCTCACTGATCGAACACATAGGAAACAGAGTAGAGTAGAAGAGTGCTCTTTTCTCAAAAGCAGAGTGTGTTTCTTGTAAGGCGAGCTAGCATTAGTTTCCCAGTTCTAAATGGAGTTGAATCACATGCAGTTTCTGGTCCTATGAGCAAGAGTTGTTTTCTGGTAAGAAGAGTCACTATTGCGCTCCCATTGTCATACACAGGGCAAATAGCACTGGCATCTGTTCCCAGCATGTACAGTGTATTGGACTGAAGAGGATCTACTGTTCTTGTCAGTTTCCTCAGCAGAATTGAACTAGATATGGCCGTGTGTGTAGGAAGCACAGTTCTTTTGTTCTGAGTAAGCTCACTGTTCTGACCCTATAGGAAATACTGTAGAGTAGAAGAGTGCTCTTTTCTCAAAAGCAGAGTGTGTTTCTTGTAAGGCGAACTAGTGCTTGTTTCCTAGTCTGAAATGGAGTTGAATCCCATGCAGTTTCTGGTCCTACGAGCAAGAGATGTTAACTGGTAAGAAGAGTCACTATTGCGCTCCCATTGCCATATACAGTGCAAATAGCTCTCGCGTCTGTTCCCAGCAAGTACAGTGTATTGGACTGAAGAGGAGCTACTGTTCTTGTCAGTTTCCTAAGCGGAGTTAAACTAGATATGGCCCGTGTGTGTAGGAAGCACAGTTCTTTTGTTCTGAGCAAGCTCACTGTTCGAACCCGTAGTAAACACACTAGATTAGAAGAGTGCTCTTTTCTCAAAAGCAAAGTGTGTTCCTAATAAGGCGAGCTAACATTTGTTTCCCAGTCCTAAATGGAGTTGAATCACATGCAGTTTCTGGTCCTACGCGCAAGAGTTGTTTTCTGGTAAGAAGAGTGACTATTGCGCTCCCATTGTCATACACAGGGCAAATAGCACTGGCATCTGTTCCCAGCATGTACAGTGTATTGGACTGAAGAGGATCTACTGTTCTTGTCAGTTTCCTCAGCAGAATTGAACTAGATATGGCCGTGTGTGTAGGAAGCACAGTTCTTTTGTTCTGAGTAAGCTCACTGTTCTGACCCTATAGGAAATACTGTAGAGTAGAAGAGTGCTCTTTTCTCAAAAGCAGAGTGTGTTTCTTGTAAGGCGAACTAGTGCTTGTTTCCTAGTCTGAAATGGAGTTGAATCCCATGCAGTTTCTGGTCCTACGAGCAAGAGATGTTAACTGGTAAGAAGAGTCACTATTGCGCTCCCATTGCCATATACAGTGCAAATAGCTCTCGCGTCTGTTCCCAGCAAGTACAGTGTATTGGACTGAAGAGGAGCTACTGTTCTTGTCAGTTTCCTAAGCGGAGTTAAACTAGATATGGCCCGTGTGTGTAGGAAGCACAGTTCTTTTGTTCTGAGCAAGCTCACTGTTCGAACCCGTAGTAAACACACTAGATTAGAAGAGTGCTCTTTTCTCAAAAGCAAAGTGTGTTCCTAATAAGGCGAGCTAGCATTTGTTTCCCAGTCCTAAATTGAGTTGAATCACACGCAGTTTTTGGTCCTACGAGCTAGAGTTGTTTTCTGGTAAGGAAAGTCACTATTGCGCTCCCATTGCCACAAACAGTGCAAAGAGGACTCGCGTCTGTTCCCATCAAGTACAGTGTATTGGACTGAAGAGGAGCTACTGTTCTTGTCAGTTTCCTAAGCAGAGTTGAACTAGATATATCCCGTGTGTGTAGGAAGCCCAGTTCTTTTGTACTGTAAGCTCACTGATCGAACACATAGGAAACAGAGTAGAGTAGAAGAGTGCTCTTTTCTCAAAAGCAGAGTGTGTTTCTTGTAAGGCGAGCTAGCATTAGTTTCCCAGTCCTAAATGGAGTTGAATCACATGCAGTTTCTGGTCCTACGAGCAAGAGTTGTTTTCTGGTAAGAAGAGTCACTATTGTGCTCCCATTGTCATACACAGGGCAAATAGCACTGGCGTCTGTTCCCAGCATGTACAGTGTATTGGACTGAAGAGGATCTACTGTTCTTGTCAGTTTCCTAAGCAGAGTTGAACTAGATATGGCTGGTGTGTGTAGGAAGCACAGTTCTTTTGTTCTGAGCAAGCTCACTGTTTTGGTCCTATAGGAAACACAGTAGAGTAGAAGAGTGCTCCTTTCTCAAAAGCAGAGTGTGTTTCTTGTAAGGCGAGCTAGCTTTTGTTTCCCAGTCCTAAACGGAGTTGAATCACATGCAGTTTCTGGTCCTACAAGCAAGAGTTGTTTTCTAGTAAGAAAAGTCACTATTGTGTTCCCATTGCCATACACAGTGCAAATAGGACTCGCGTCTGTTCCCAGGATGTAAAGTGTATTGGACTGAAGAGGATCTACTGTTCTTGTCAGTTTCCTAAGCAGAATTGAACTAGATATGGCCGTGTGTGTAGGAAGCACAGTTCCTTTGTTCTGAGCAAGCTCACTGTTTTGGCCCTATAGGAAACACAGTAGAGTAGAAGAGTGCTCTTTTCTCAAAAGCAGAGTGAGTTTCTTGTAAGGCGAGCTAGCGTTTGTTTCCCAGTCCTAAATGGAGTTGAATCACATGCAGTTTTTGGTCCTACGAGCTAGAGTTGTTTTCTGGTAAGGAAAGTCACTATTGCGCTCCCATTGCCACACACAGTGCAAAGAGGACTCGCGTCTGTTCCCATCAAGTACAGTGTATTGGACTGAAGAGGAGCTACTGTTCTTGTCAGTTTCCTAAGCAGAGTTAAACTAGATATGGCCCCTGTGTGTAGGAAGCACAGTTCTTTTGTTCTGAGCAAGCTGACTGTTCGGACCCCATAGGAAACACAGTAGAGTAGAAGAGTGCTCTTTTCTCAAAAGCAGAGTGTGTTTCTTGTAAGGCGAACTAGTGCTTGTTTCCCAGTCTGAAATGGAGTTGAATCCCATGCAGTTTCTGGTCCTACGAGCAAGAGATGTTAACTGGTAAGGAGAGTCACTATTGTGCTCCCATTGCCACATACAGTGCAAATAGCTCTCGCGTCTGTTCCCAGCAAGTACAGTGTATTGGACTGGAGAGGAGCTACTGTTCTTGTCAGTTTCCTAAGCGGAGTTGAACTAGATATGGCCCGTGTGTGTAGGAAGCCCAGTTCTTTTGTACTGTAAGCTCACTGATCGAACACATAGGAAACAGAGTAGAGTAGAAGAGTGCTCTTTTCTCAAAAGCAGAGTGTGTTTCTTGTAAGGCGAGCTAGCATTAGTTTCCCAGTTCTAAATGGAGTTGAATCACATGCAGTTTCTGGTCCTATGAGCAAGAGTTGTTTTCTGGTAAGAAGAGTCACTATTGCGCTCCCATTGTCATACACAGGGCAAATAGCACTGGCATCTGTTCCCAGCATGTACAGTGTATTGGACTGAAGAGGATCTACTGTTCTTGTCAGTTTCCTCAGCAGAATTGAACTAGATATGGCCGTGTGTGTAGGAAGCACAGTTCTTTTGTTCTGAGTAAGCTCACTGTTCTGACCCTATAGGAAATACTGTAGAGTAGAAGAGTGCTCTTTTCTCAAAAGCAGAGTGTGTTTCTTGTAAGGCGAACTAGTGCTTGTTTCCTAGTCTGAAATGGAGTTGAATCCCATGCAGTTTCTGGTCCTACGAGCAAGAGATGTTAACTGGTAAGAAGAGTCACTATTGCGCTCCCATTGCCATATACAGTGCAAATAGCTCTCGCGTCTGTTCCCAGCAAGTACAGTGTATTGGACTGAAGAGGAGCTACTGTTCTTGTCAGTTTCCTAAGCGGAGTTAAACTAGATATGGCCCGTGTGTGTAGGAAGCACAGTTCTTTTGTTCTGAGCAAGCTCACTGTTCGAACCCGTAGTAAACACACTAGATTAGAAGAGTGCTCTTTTCTCAAAAGCAAAGTGTGTTCCTAATAAGGCGAGCTAGCATTTGTTTCCCAGTCCTAAATTGAGTTGAATCACACGCAGTTTTTGGTCCTACGAGCTAGAGTTGTTTTCTGGTAAGGAAAGTCACTATTGCGCTCCCATTGCCACAAACAGTGCAAAGAGGACTCGCGTCTGTTCCCATCAAGTACAGTGTATTGGACTGAAGAGGAGCTACTGTTCTTGTCAGTTTCCTAAGCAGAGTTGAACTAGATATATCCCGTGTGTGTAGGAAGCCCAGTTCTTTTGTACTGTAAGCTCACTGATCGAACACATAGGAAACAGAGTAGAGTAGAAGAGTGCTCTTTTCTCAAAAGCAGAGTGTGTTTCTTGTAAGGCGAGCTAGCATTAGTTTCCCAGTCCTAAATGGAGTTGAATCACATGCAGTTTCTGGTCCTACGAGCAAGAGTTGTTTTCTGGTAAGAAGAGTCACTATTGTGCTCCCATTGTCATACACAGGGCAAATAGCACTGGCGTCTGTTCCCAGCATGTACAGTGTATTGGACTGAAGAGGATCTACTGTTCTTGTCAGTTTCCTAAGCAGAGTTGAACTAGATATGGCTGGTGTGTGTAGGAAGCACAGTTCTTTTGTTCTGAGCAAGCTCACTGTTTTGGTCCTATAGGAAACACAGTAGAGTAGAAGAGTGCTCCTTTCTCAAAAGCAGAGTGTGTTTCTTGTAAGGCGAGCTAGCTTTTGTTTCCCAGTCCTAAACGGAGTTGAATCACATGCAGTTTCTGGTCCTACAAGCAAGAGTTGTTTTCTAGTAAGAAAAGTCACTATTGTGTTCCCATTGCCATACACAGTGCAAATAGGACTCGCGTCTGTTCCCAGGATGTAAAGTGTATTGGACTGAAGAGGATCTACTGTTCTTGTCAGTTTCCTAAGCAGAATTGAACTAGATATGGCCGTGTGTGTAGGAAGCACAGTTCCTTTGTTCTGAGCAAGCTCACTGTTTTGGCCCTATAGGAAACACAGTAGAGTAGAAGAGTGCTCTTTTCTCAAAAGCAGAGTGAGTTTCTTGTAAGGCGAGCTAGCGTTTGTTTCCCAGTCCTAAATGGAGTTGAATCACATGCAGTTTTTGGTCCTACGAGCTAGAGTTGTTTTCTGGTAAGGAAAGTCACTATTGCGCTCCCATTGCCACACACAGTGCAAAGAGGACTCGCGTCTGTTCCCATCAAGTACAGTGTATTGGACTGAAGAGGAGCTACTGTTCTTGTCAGTTTCCTAAGCAGAGTTAAACTAGATATGGCCCCTGTGTGTAGGAAGCACAGTTCTTTTGTTCTGAGCAAGCTGACTGTTCGGCCCCCATAGGAAACACAGTAGAGTAGAAGAGTGCTCTTTTCTCAAAAGCAGAGTGTGTTTCTTGTAAGGCGAACTAGTGCTTGTTTCCCAGTCTGAAATGGAGTTGAATCCCATGCAGTTTCTGGTCCTACGAGCAAGAGATGTTAACTGGTAAGGAGAGTCACTATTGCGCTCCCATTGCCACATACAGTGCAAATAGCTCTCGCGTCTGTTCCCAGCAAGTACAGTGTATTGGACTGGAGAGGAGCTACTGTTCTTGTCAGTTTCCTAAGCGGAGTTGAACTAGATATGGCCCGTGTGTGTAGGAAGCCCAGTTCTTTTGTACTGTAAGCTCACTGATCGAACACATAGGAAACAGAGTAGAGTAGAAGAGTGCTCTTTTCTCAAAAGCAGAGTGTGTTTCTTGTAAGGCGAGCTAGCATTAGTTTCCCAGTTCTAAATGGAGTTGAATCACATGCAGTTTCTGGTCCTATGAGCAAGAGTTGTTTTCTGGTAAGAAGAGTCACTATTGCGCTCCCATTGTCATACACAGGGCAAATAGCACTGGCATCTGTTCCCAGCATGTACAGTGTATTGGACTGAAGAGGATCTACTGTTCTTGTCAGTTTCCTCAGCAGAATTGAACTAGATATGGCCGTGTGTGTAGGAAGCACAGTTCTTTTGTTCTGAGTAAGCTCACTGTTCTGACCCTATAGGAAATACTGTAGAGTAGAAGAGTGCTCTTTTCTCAAAAACAGAGTGTGTTTCTTGTAAGGCGAACTAGTGCTTGTTTCCCAGTCTGAAATGGAGTTGAATCCCATGCAGTTTCTGGTCCTACGAGCAAGAGATGTTAACTGGTAAGAAGAGTCACTATTGCGCTCCCATTGCCATATACAGTGCAAATAGCTCTCGCGTCTGTTCCCAGCAAGTACAGTGTATTGGACTGAAGAGGAGCTACTGTTCTTGTCAGTTTCCTAAGCGGAGTTAAACTAGATATGGCCCGTGTGTGTAGGAAGCACAGTTCTTTTGTTCTGAGCAAGCTCACTGTTCGAACCCGTAGTAAACACACTAGATTAGAAGAGTGCTCTTTTCTCAAAAGCAAAGTGTGTTCCTAATAAGGCGAGCTAGCATTTGTTTCCCAGTCCTAAATTGAGTTGAATCACACGCAGTTTTTGGTCCTACGAGCTAGAGTTGTTTTCTGGTAAGGAAAGTCACTATTGCGCTCCCATTGCCACAAACAGTGCAAAGAGGACTCGCGTCTGTTCCCATCAAGTACAGTGTATTGGACTGAAGAGGAGCTACTGTTCTTGTCAGTTTCCTAAGCAGAGTTGAACTAGATATATCCCGTGTGTGTAGGAAGCCCAGTTCTTTTGTACTGTAAGCTCACTGATCGAACACATAGGAAACAGAGTAGAGTAGAAGAGTGCTCTTTTCTCAAAAGCAGAGTGTGTTTCTTGTAAGGCGAGCTAGCATTAGTTTCCCAGTCCTAAATGGAGTTGAATCACATGCATTTTCTGGTCCTACGAGCAAGAGTTGTTTTCTGGTAAGAAGAGTCACTATTGTGCTCCCATTGTCATACACAGGGCAAATAGCACTGGCGTCTGTTCCCAGTATGTACAGTGTATTGGACTGAAGAGGATCTACTGTTCTTGTCAGTTTCCTAAGCAGAGTTGAACTAGATATGGCTGGTGTGTGTAGGAAGCACAGTTCTTTTGTTCTGAGCAAGCTCACTGTTTTGGTCCTATAGGAAACACAGTAGAGTAGAAGAGTGCTCCTTTCTCAAAAGCAGAGTGTGTTTCTTGTAAGGCGAGCTAGCTTTTGTTTCCCAGTCCTAAACGGAGTTGAATCACATGCAGTTTCTGGTCCTACAAGCAAGAGTTGTTTTCTAGTAAGAAAAGTCACTATTGTGTTCCCATTGCCATACACAGTGCAAATAGGACTCGCGTCTGTTCCCAGGATGTAAAGTGTATTGGACTGAAGAGGATCTACTGTTCTTGTCAGTTTCCTAAGCAGAATTGAACTAGATATGGCCGTGTGTGTAGGAAGCACAGTTCCTTTGTTCTGAGCAAGCTCACTGTTTTGGACCTATAGGAAACACAGTAGAGTAGAAGAGTGCTCTTTTCTCAAAAGCAGAGTGAGTTTCTTGTAAGGCGAGCTAGCGTTTGTTTCCCAGTCCTAAATGGAGTTGAATCACATGCAGTTTTTTGTCCTACGAGCTAGAGTTGTTTTCTGGTAAGGAAAGTCACTATTGCGCTCCCATTGCCACACACAGTGCAAAGAGGACTCGCGTCTGTTCCCATCAAGTACAGTGTATTGGACTGAAGAGGAGCTACTGTTCTTGTCAGTTTCCTAAGCAGAGTTAAACTAGATATGGCCCCTGTGTGTAGGAAGCACAGTTCTTTTGTTCTGAGCAAGCTGACTGTTCGGACCCCATAGGAAACACAGTAGAGTAGAAGAGTGCTCTTTTCTCAAAAGCAGAGTGTGTTTCTTGTAAGGCGAACTAGTTCTTGTTTCCCAGTCTGAAATGGAGTTGAATCCCATGCAGTTTCTGGTCCTACGAGCAAGAGATGTTAACTGGTAAGGAGAGTCACTATTGCGCTCCCATTGCCACATACAGTGCAAATAGCTCTCGCGTCTGTGCCCAGCAAGTACAGTGTATTGGACTGAAGAGGAGCTACTGTTCTTGTCAGTTTCCTAAGTGGAGTTAAACTAGATATGGCCCGTGTGTGTAGGAAGCACAGTTCTTTTGTTCTGAGCAAGCTCACTGTTCGAACCCATAGTAAACACAGTAGATTAGAAGAGTGCTCTTTTCTCAAAAGCAGAGTGTGTTCCTAATAAGGCGAGCTAGCATTTGTTTCCCAGACCTAAATGGAGTTGAATCACATGCAGTTTCTGGTCCTACGCGCAAGAGTTGTTTTCTGGTAAGAAGAGTGACTATTGCGCTCCCATTGTCATACACAGGGCAAATAGCACTGGCATCTGTTCCCAGCATGTACAGTGTATTGGACTGAAGAGGATCTACTGTTCTTGTCAGTTTCCTCAGCAGAATTGAACTAGATATGGCCGTGTGTGTAGGAAGCACAGTTCTTTTGTTCTGAGTAAGCTCACTGTTCTGACCCTATAGGAAATACTGTAGAGTAGAAGAGTGCTCTTTTCTCAAAAGCAGAGTGTGTTTCTTGTAAGGCGAACTAGTGCTTGTTTCCTAGTCTGAAATGGAGTTGAATCCCATGCAGTTTCTGGTCCTACGAGCAAGAGATGTTAACTGGTAAGAAGAGTCACTATTGCGCTCCCATTGCCATATACAGTGCAAATAGCTCTCGCGTCTGTTCCCAGCAAGTACAGTGTATTGGACTGAAGAGGAGCTACTGTTCTTGTCAGTTTCCTAAGCGGAGTTAAACTAGATATGGCCCGTGTGTGTAGGAAGCACAGTTCTTTTGTTCTGAGCAAGCTCACTGTTCGAACCCGTAGTAAACACACTAGATTAGAAGAGTGCTCTTTTCTCAAAAGCAAAGTGTGTTCCTAATAAGGCGAGCTAGCATTTGTTTCCCAGTCCTAAATTGAGTTGAATCACACGCAGTTTTTGGTCCTACGAGCTAGAGTTGTTTTCTGGTAAGGAAAGTCACTATTGCGCTCCCATTGCCACAAACAGTGCAAAGAGGACTCGCGTCTGTTCCCATCAAGTACAGTGTATTGGACTGAAGAGGAGCTACTGTTCTTGTCAGTTTCCTAAGCAGAGTTGAACTAGATATATCCCGTGTGTGTAGGAAGCCCAGTTCTTTTGTACTGTAAGCTCACTGATCGAACACATAGGAAACAGAGTAGAGTAGAAGAGTGCTCTTTTCTCAAAAGCAGAGTGTGTTTCTTGTAAGGCGAGCTAGCATTAGTTTCCCAGTCCTAAATGGAGTTGAATCACATGCAGTTTCTGGTCCTACGAGCAAGAGTTGTTTTCTGGTAAGAAGAGTCACTATTGTGCTCCCATTGTCATACACAGGGCAAATAGCACTGGCGTCTGTTCCCAGCATGTACAGTGTATTGGACTGAAGAGGATCTACTGTTCTTGTCAGTTTCCTAAGCAGAGTTGAACTAGATATGGCTGGTATGTGTAGGAAGCACAGTTCTTTTGTTCTGAGCAAGCTCACTGTTTTGGTCCTATAGGAAACACAGTAGAGTAGAAGAGTGCTAATTTCTCAAAAGCAGAGTGTGTTTCTTGTAAGGCGAGCTAGCTTTTGTTTCCCAGTCCTAAACGGAGTTGAATCACATGCAGTTTCTGGTCCTACAAGCAAGAGTTGTTTTCTAGTAAGAAGAGTCACTATTGTGTTCCCATTGCCATACACAGTGCAAATAGGACTCGCGTCTGTTCCCAGGATGTAAAGTGTATTGGACTGAAGAGGATCTACTGTTCTTGTCAGTTTCCTAAGCAGAATTGAACTAGATATGGCCGTGTGTGTAGGAAGCACAGTTCCTTTGTTCTGAGCAAGCTCACTGTTTTGGCCCTATAGGAAACACAGTAGAGTAGAAGAGTGCTCTTTTCTCAAAAGCAGAGTGAGTTTCTTGTAAGGCGAGCTAGCGTTTGTTTCCCAGTCCTAAATGGAGTTGAATCACATGCAGTTTTTGGTCCTACGAGCTAGAGTTGTTTTCTGGTAAGGAAAGTCACTATTGCGCTCCCATTGCCACACACAGTGCAAAGAGGACTCGCGTCTGTTCCCATCAAGTACAGTGTATTGGACTGAAGAGGAGCTACTGTTCTTGTCAGTTTCCTAAGCAGAGTTGAACTAGATATGGCCCCTGTGTGTAGGAAGCACAGTTCTTTTGTTCTGAGCAAGCTGACTGTTCGGACCCCATAGGAAACACAGTAGAGTAGAAGAGTGCTCTTTTCTCAAAAGCACAGTGTGTTTCTTGTAAGGCGAACTAGTGCTTGTTTCCCAGTCTGAAATGGAGTTGAATCCCATGCAGTTTCTGGTCCTACGAGCAAGAGATGTTAACTGGTAAGGAGAGTCACTATTGTGCTCCCATTGCCACATACAGTGCAAATAGCTCTCGCGTCTGTTCCCAGCAAGTACAGTGTATTGGACTGGAGAGGAGCTACTGTTCTTGTCAGTTTCCTAAGCGGAGTTAAACTAGATATGGCCCGTGTGTGTAGGAAGCACAGTTCTTTTGTTCTGAGCAAGCTCACTGTTCGAACCCATAGTAAACACAGGAGATTAGAAGAGTGCTCTTTTCTCAAAAGCAGAGTGTGTTCCTAATAAGGCGAGCTAGCATTTGTTTCACAGTCCTAAATGGAGTTGAATCACATGCAGTTTCTGGTCCTACGCGCAAGAGTTGTTTTCTGGTAAGAAGAGTGACTATTGTGCACCCATTGTCATACACAGGGCAAATAGCACTGGCATCTGTTCCCAGCATGTACAGTGTATTGGACTGAAGAGGATCTACTGTTCTTGTCAGTTTCCTCAGCAGAATTGAACTACATATGGCCGTGTGTGTAGGAAGCACAGTTCTTTTGTTCTGAGTAAGCTCACTGTCCTGACCCTATAGGAAATACCGTAGAGTAGAAGAGTGCTCTTTTCTCAAAAGCAGAGTGTGTTTCTTGTAAGGCGAACTAGTGCTTGTTTCCCAGTCTGAAATGGAGTTGAATCCCATGCAGTTTCTGGTCCTACGAGCAAGAGATGTTAACTGGTAAGAAGAGTCACTATTGCGCTCCAATTGCCATATACAGTGCAAATAGCTCTCGCGTCTGTTCCCATCAAGTACAGTGTATTGGACTGAAGAGGAGCTACTGTTCTTGTCAGTTTCCTAAGCAGAGTTGAACGATATATGGCCCGTTTGTGTAGGAAGCCCAGTTCTTTTGTACTGTAAGCTCACTGATCGAACCCATAGGAAACAGAGTAGAGTAGAAGAGTGCTCTTTTCTGAGAAGCAGAGTGTGTTTCTTGTAAGGCGAGCTAGCATTTGTTTCCCAGTCCTAAATGGAGTTGAATCACATGCAGTTTCTGGTTCTACGAGCAAGAGTTGTTTTCTGGTAAGAAGGGTCACTATTGCACTCCCATTGTCATACACAGGGCAAATAGCACTGGCGTCCCTTCCCAGCATGTACAGTGTATTGGACTGAAGAGGATCTACTGTTCTTGTCAGTTTCCTAAGCAGAATTGAACTAGATATGGCCATGTGTGTAGGAAGCACAGTTCTTTTGTTCTGAGCAAGCTCACTGTTTTGGCCCTATAGGAAACACAGTAGAGTGGAAGAGTTCTCTTTTCTCAAAAGCAGAGTGAGTTTCTTGTAAGGCGAGCTAGCGTTTGTTTCCCAGTCCTAAATGGAGTTGAATCACATGCAGTTTTTGGTTCTACGAGCTAGAGTTGTTTTCTGGTAAGGAAAGTCACTATTGCGCTCCCATTGCCACAAACAGTGCAAAGAGGACTCGCGTCTGTTCCCATCAAGTACAGTGTAATGGACTGAAGAGGAGCTACTGTTCTTGTCAGTTTCCTAAGCAGAGTTGAACTAGATATGGCCCCTGTGTGTAGGAAGCACAGTTCTTTTGTTCTGAGCAAGCTGACTGTTCGGACCCCATAGGAAACACAGTAGAGTAGAAGAGTGCTCTTTTCTCAAAAGCAGAGTGTGTTTCTTGTAAGGCGAACTAGTGCTTGTTTCCCAGTCTTAAATGGAGTTGAATCCCATGCAGTTTCTGGTCCTACGAGCAAGAGATGTTAACTGGTAAGGAGAGTCACTATTGCGCTCCCATTGCTACATACAGTGCAAATAGCTCTCGCGTCTCTTCCCAGCAAGTACAGTGTATTGGACTGAAGAGGAGCTACTGTTCTTGTCAGTTTCCTAAGCGGAGTTAAACTAGATATGGCCCGTGTGTGTAGGAAGCACAGTTCTTTTGTTCTGAGCAAGCTCACTGTTCGAACCCATAGTAAACACAGTAGATTAGAAGAGTGCTCTTTTCTCAAAAGCAGAGTGTGTTCCTAATAAGGCGAGCTAGCATTTGTTTCCCAGTCCTAAATGGAGTTGAATCACATGCAGTTTCTGGTCCTACGCGCAAGAGTTGTTTTCTGGTAAGAAGAGTGACTATTGCGCTCCCATTGTCATACACAGGGCAAATAGCACTGGCATCTGTTCCCAGCATGTACAGTGTATTGGACTGAAGAGGATCTACTGTTCTTGTCAGTTTCCTCAGCAGAATTGAACTAGATATGGCCGTGTGTGTAGGAAGCACAGTTCTTTTGTTCTGAGTAAGCTCACTGTTCTGACCCTATAGGAAATACCGTAGAGTAGAAGAGTGCTCTTTTCTCAAAAGCAGAGTGTGTTTCTTGTAAGGCGAACTAGTGCTTGTTTCCCAGTCTGAAATGGAGTTGAATCCCATGCAGTTTCTGGTCCTACGAGCAAGAGATGTTAACTGGTAAGAAGAGTCACTATTGCGCTCCCATTGCCATATACAGTGCAAATAGCTCTCGCGTCTGTTCCCAGCAAGTACAGTGTATTGGACTGAAGAGGAGCTACTGTTCTTGTCAGTTTCCTAAGCGGAGTTCAACTACATATGTCCCCTGTGTGTAGGAAGCACAGTTCTTCTGTTCTGAGCAAGCTCACTGCTCGAACCCATAGTAAACACAGTAGATTAGAAGAGTGCTCTTTTCTCAAAAGCAAAGTGTGTTCCTAATAAGGCGAGCTAGCATTTGTTTTCCAGTCCTAAATTGAGTTGAATCACACGCAGTTTTTGGTCCTACGAGCTGGAGTTGTTTTCTGGTAAGGAAAGTCACTATTGCGCTCCCATTGCCAAAAACAGTGCAAAGAGGACTCGCGTCTGTTCCCATCAAGTACAGTGTATTGGACTGAAGAGGAGCTACTGTTCTTGTCAGTTTCCTAAGCAGAGTTGAACTAGATATATCCCGTGTGTGTAGGAAGCCCAGTTCTTTTGTACTGTAAGCTCACTGATCGAACACATAGGAAACAGAGTAGAGTAGAAGAGTGCTCTTTTCTCAAAAGCAGAGTGTGTTTCTTGTAAGGCGAGCTAGCATTAGTTTCCCAGTCCTAAATGGAGTTGAATCACATGCAGTTTCTGGTCCTACGAGCAAGAGTTGTTTTCTGGTAAGAAGAGTCACTATTGTGCTCCCATTGTCATACACAGGGCAAATAGCACTGGCGTCTGTTCCCAGCATGTACAGTGTATTGGACTGAAGAGGATCTACTGTTCTTGTCAGTTTCCTAAGCAGAGTTGAACTAGATATGGCTGGTATGTGTAGGAAGCACAGTTCTTTTGTTCTGAGCAAGCTCACTGTTTTGGTCCTATAGGAAACACAGTAGAGTAGAAGAGTGCTCCTTTCTCAAAAGCAGAGTGTGTTTCTTGTAAGGCGAGCTAGCTTTTGTTTCCCAGTCCTAAACGGAGTTGAATCACATGCAGTTTCTGGTCCTACAAGCAAGAGTTGTTTTCTAGTAAGAAGAGTCACTATTGTGTTCCCATTGCCATACACAGTGCAAATAGGACTCGCGTCTGTTCCCAGGATGTAAAGTGTATTGGACTGAAGAGGATCTACTGTTCTTGTCAGTTTCCTAAGCAGAATTGAACTAGATATGGCCGTGTGTGTAGGAAGCACAGTTCCTTTGTTCTGAGCAAGCTCACTGTTTTGGCCCTATAGGAAACACAGTAGAGTAAAAGAGTGCTCTTTTCTCAAAAGCAGAGTGAGTTTCTTGTAAGGCGAGCTAGCGTTTGTTTCCCAGTCCTAAATGGAGTTGAATCACATGCAGTTTTTGGTCCTATGAGCTAGAGTTGTTTTCTGGTAAGGAAAGTCACTATTGCGCTCCCATTGCCACACACAGTGCAAAGAGGACTCGCGTCTGTTCCCATCAAGTACAGTGTATTGGACTGAAGAGGAGCTACTGTTCTTGTCAGTTTCCTAAGCAGAGTTGAACTAGATATGGCCCCTGTGTGTAGGAAGCACAGTTCTTTTGTTCTGAGCAAGCTGACTGTTCGGACCCCATAGGAAACACAGTAGAGTAGAAGAGTGCTCTTTTCTCAAAAGCACAGTGTGTTTCTTGTAAGGCGAACTAGTGCTTGTTTCCCAGTCTGAAATGGAGTTGAATCCCATGCAGTTTCTGGTCCTACGAGCAAGAGATGTTAACTGGTAAGGAGAGTCACTATTGCGCTCCCATTGCCACATACAGTGCAAATAGCTCTCGCGTCTGTTCCCAGCAAGTACAGTGTATTGGACTGGAGAGGAGCTACTGTTCTTGTCAGTTTCCTAAGCGGAGTTAAACTAGATATGGCCCGTGTGTGTAGGAAGCACAGTTCTTTTGTTCTGAGCAAGCTCACTGTTCGAACCCATAGTAAACACAGTAGATTAGAAGAGTGCTCTTTTCTCAAAAGCAGAGTGTGTTCCTAATAAGGCGAGCTAGCATTTGTTTCACAGTCCTAAATGGAGTTGAATCACATGCAGTTTCTGGTCCTACGCGCAAGAGTTGTTTTCTGGTAAGAAGAGTGACTATTGTGCTCCCATTGTCATACACAGGGCAAATAGCACTGGCATCTGTTCCCAGCATGTACAGTGTATTGGACTGAAGAGGATCTACTGTTCTTGTCAGTTTCCTCAGCAGAATTGAACTACATATGGCCGTGTGTGTAGGAAGCACAGTTCTTTTGTTCTGAGTAAGCTCACTGTCCTGACCCTATAGGAAATACCGTAGAGTAGAAGAGTGCTCTTTTCTCAAAAGCAGAGTGTGTTTCTTGTAAGGCGAACTAGTGCTTGTTTCCCAGTCTGAAATGGAGTTGAATCCCATGCAGTTTCTGGTCCTACGAGCAAGAGATGTTAACTGGTAAGAACAGTCACTATTGCGCTCCCATTGCCATATACAGTGCAAATAGCTCTCGCGTCTGTTCCCATCAAGTACAGTGTATTGGACTGAAGAGGAGCTACTGTTCTTGTCAGTTTCCTAAGCAGAGTTGAACGATATATGGCCCGTTTTTGTAGGAAGCCCAGTTCTTTTGTACTGTAAGCTCACTGATCGATTCCATAGGAAACAGAGTAGAGTAGAAGAGTGCTCTTTTCTGAGAAGCAGAGTGTGTTTCTTGTAAGGCGAGCTAGCATTTGTTTCCCAGTCCTAAATGGAGTTGAATCACATGCAGTTTCTGGTTCTACGAGCAAGAGTTGTTTTCTGGTAAGAAGGGTCACTATTGCACTCCCATTGTCATACACAGGGCAAATAGCACTGGCGTCTCTTCCCAGCATGTACAGTGTATTGGACTGAAGAGGATCTACTGTTCTTGTCAGTTTCCTAAGCAGAATTGAACTAGATATGGCCGTGTGTGTAGGAAGCACAGTTCTTTTGTTCTGAGCAAGCTCACTGTTTTGGCCCTATAGGAAACACAGTAGAGTGGAAGAGTTCTCTTTTCTCAAAAGCAGAGTGAGTTTCTTGTAAGGCGAGCTAGCGTTTGTTTCCCAGTCCTAAATGGAGTTGAATCACATGCAGTTTTTGGTCCTACGAGCTAGAGTTGTTTTCTGGTAAGGAAAGTCACTATTGTGCTCCCATTGCCACAAACAGTGCAAAGAGGACTCGCGTCTGTTCCCATCAAGTACAGTGTATTGGACTGAAGAGGAGCTACTGTTCTTGTCAGTTTCCTAAGCAGAGTTGAACTAGATATGGCCCCTGTGTGTAGGAAGCACAGTTCTTTTGTTCTGAGCAAGCTGACTGTTCGGACCCCATAGGAAACACAGTAGAGTAGAAGAGTGCTCTTTTCTCAAAAGCACAGTGTGTTTCTTGTAAGGCGAACTAGTGCTTGTTTCCCAGTCTGAAATGGAGTTGAATCCCATGCAGTTTCTGGTCCTACGAGCAAGAGATGTTAACTGGTAAGAAGAGTCACTATTGCGCTCCCATTGCCATATACAGTGCAAATAGCTCTCGCGTCTGTTCCCATCAAGTACAGTGTATTGGACTGAAGAGGAGCTACTGTTCTTGTCAGTTTCCTAAGCAGAGTTGAACGATATATGGCCCGTTTGTGTAGGAAGCCCAGTTCTTTTGTACTGTAAGCTCACTGATCGAACCCATAGGAAACAGAGTAGAGTAGAAGAGTGCTCTTTTCTGAGAAGCAGAGTGTGTTTCTTGTAAGGCGAGCTAGCATTTGTTTCCCAGTCCTAAATGGAGTTGAATCACATGCAGTTTCTGGTTCTACGAGCAAGAGTTGTTTTCTGGTAAGAAGGGTCACTATTGCACTCCCATTGTCATACACAGGGCAAATAGCACTGGCGTCTCTTCCCAGCATGTACAGTGTATTGGACTGAAGAGGATCTACTGTTCTTGTCAGTTTCCTAAGCAGAATTGAACTAGATATGGCCGTGTGTGTAGGAAGCACAGTTCTTTTGTTCTGAGCAAGCTCACTGTTTTGGCCCTATAGGAAACACAGTAGAGTGGAAGAGTTCTCTTTTCTCAAAAGCAGAGTGAGTTTCTTGTAAGGCGAGCTAGCGTTTGTTTCCCAGTCCTAAATGGAGTTGAATCACATGCAGTTTTTGGTCCTACGAGCTAGAGTTGTTTTCTGGTAAGGAAAGTCACTATTGCGCTCCCATTGCCACAAACAGTACAAAGAGGACTCGCGTCTGTTCCCATCAAGTACAGTGTAATGGACTGAAGAGGAGCTACTGTTCTTGTCAGTTTCCTAAGCAGAGTTGAACTAGATATGGCCCCAGTGTGTAGGAAGCACAGTTCTTTTGTTCTGAGCAAGCTGACTTTTCGGACCCCATAGGAAACACAGTAGAGTAGAAGAGTGCTCTTTTCTCAAAAGCACAGTGTGTTTCTTGTAAGGCGAACTAGTGCTTGTTTCCCAGTCTTAAATGGAGTTGAAACCCATGCAGTTTCTGGTCCTACGAGCAAGAGATGTTAACTGGTAAGGAGAGTCACTATTGCGCTCCCATTGCCACATACAGTGCAAAAAGCTCTCGCGTCTCTTCCCAGCAAGTACAGTGTATTGGACTGAAGAGGAGCTACTGTTCTTGTCTGTTTCCTAAGCGGAGTTAAACTAGATATGGCCCGTGTGTGTAGGAAGCACAGTTCTTTTGTTCTGAGCAAGCTCACTGTTCGAACCCATAGTAAACACAGTAGATTAGAAGAGTGCTCTTTTCTCAAAAGCAGAGTGTGTTCCTAATAAGGCGAGCTAGCATTTGTTTCCCAGTCCTAAATGGAGTTGAATCACATGCAGTTTCTGGTCCTACGCGCAAGAGTTGTTTTCTGGTAAGAAGAGTGACTATTGCGCTCCCATTGTCATACACAGGGCAAATAGCACTGGCATCTGTTCCCAGCATGTACAGTGTATTGGACTGAAGAGGATCTACTGTTCTTGTCAGTTTCCTCAGCAGAATTGAACTAGATATGGCCGTGTGTGTAGGAAGCACAGTTCTTTTGTTCTGAGTAAGCTCACTGTCCTGACCCTATAGGAAATACCGTAGAGTAGAAGAGTGCTCTTTTCTCAAAAGCAGAGTGTGTTTCTTGTAAGGCGAACTAGTGCTTGTTTCCCAGTCTGAAATGGAGTTGAATCCCATGCAGTTTCTGGTCCTACGAGCAAGAGATGTTAACTGGTAAGAAGAGTCACTATTGCGCTCCCATTGCCATATACAGTGCAAATAGCTCTCGCGTCTGTTCCCATCAAGTACAGTGTATTGGACTGAAGAGGAGCTACTGTTCTTGTCAGTTTCCTAAGCGGAGTTAAACTACATATGTCCCCTGTGTGTAGGAAGCACAGTTCTTTTGTTCTGAGCAAGCTCACTGTTCGAACCCATAGTAAACACAGTAGATTAGAAGAGTGCTCTTTTCTCAAAAGCAAAGTGTGTTCCTAATAAGGCGAGCTAGCATTTGTTTTCCAGTACTAAATTGAGTTGAATCACATGCAGTTTTTGGTCCTACGAGCTAGAGTTGTTTTATGGTAAGGAAAGTCACTATTGCGCTCCCATTGCCACAAACAGTGCAAAGAGGACTCGCGTCTGTTCCCATCAAGTACAGTGTATTGGACTGAAGAGGAGCTACTGTTCTTGTCAGTTTCCTAAGCAGAGTTGAACTAGATATGGCCCGTGTGTGTAGGAAGCCCAGTTCTTTTGTACTGTAAGCTCACTGATCGAACACATAGGAAACAGAGTAGAGTAGAAGAGTGCTCTTTTCTCAAAAGCAGAGTGTGTTTCTTGTAAGGCGAGCTAGCATTAGTTTCCCAGTCCTAAATGGAGTTGAATCACATGCAGTTTCTGGTCCTACGAGCAAGAGTTGTTTTCTGGTAAGAAGAGTCACTATTGTGCTCCCATTGTCATACACAGGGCAAATAGCACGGGCGTCTGTTCCCAGCATGTACAGTGTATTGGACTGAAGAGGAGCTACTGTTCTTGTCAGTTTCCTAAACAGAGTTGAACTAGATATGGCTGGTGTGTGTAGGAAGCACAGTTCTTTTGTTCTGAGCAAGCTGACTGTTCGGACCCCATAGGAAACACAGTAGAGTAGAAGAGTGCTCTTTTCTCAAAAGCAGAGTGTGTTTCTTGTAAGGCGAACTAGTGCTTGTTTCCCAGTCTGAAATGGAGTTGAATCCCATGCAGTTTCTGGTCCTACGAGCAAGAGATGTTAACTGGTAAGGAGAGTCACTATTGCGCTCCCATTGCCACATACAGTGCAAATAGCTCTCGCGTCTGTTCCCAGCAAGTACAGTGTATTGGACTGGAGAGGAGCTACTGTTCTTGTCAGTTTCCTAAGCAGAGTTAAACTAGATATGGCCCGTGTGTGCAGGAAGCACAGTTCTTTTGTTCTGAGCAAGCTCACTGTTCGAACCCATAGTAAACACAGTAGATTAGAAGAGTGCTCTTTTCTCAAAAGCAGATTGTTTTCCTAATAAGGCGAGCTAGCATTTGTTTCACAGTCCTAAATGGAGTTGAATCACATGCAGTTTCTGGTCCTACGCGCAAGAGTTGTTTTCTGGTAAGAAGAGTGACTATTGCGCTCCCATTGTCATTCACAGGGCAAATAGCACTGGCATCTGTTCCCAGCATGTACAGTGTATTGGACTGAAGAGGATCTACTGTTCTTGTCAGTTTCCTCAGCAGAATTGAACTACATATGGCCGTGTGTGTAGGAAGCACAGTTCTTTTGTTCTGAGTAAGCTCACTGTCCTGACCCTATAGGAAATACCGTAGAGTAGAAGAGTGCTCTTTTCTCAAAAGCAGAGTGTGTTTCTTGTAAGGCGAACTAGTGCTTGTTTCCCAGTCTGAAATGGAGTTGAATCCCATGCAGTTTCTGGTCCTACGAGCAAGAGATGTTAACTGGTAAGAAGAGTCACTATTGCGCTCCCATTGCCATATACAGTGCAAATAGCTCTCGCGTCTGTTCCCATCAAGTACAGTGTATTGGACTGAAGAGGAGCTACTGTTCTTGTCAGTTTCCTAAGCAGAGTTGAACGATATATGGCCCGTTTGTGTAGGAAGCCCAGTTCTTTTGTACTGTAAGCTCACTGATCGAACCCATAGGAAACAGAGTAGAGTAGAAGAGTGCTCTTTTCTGAGAAGCAGAGTGTGTTTCTTGTAAGGCGAGCTAGCATTTGTTTCCCAGTCCTAAATGGAGTTGAATCACATGCAGTTTCTGGTTCTACGAGCAAGAGTTGTTTTCTGGTAAGAAGGGTCACTATTGCACTCCCATTGTCATACACAGGGCAAATAGCACTGGCGTCTCTTCCCAGCATGTACAGTGTATTGGACTGAAGAGGATCTACTGTTCTTGTCAGTTTCCTAAGCAGAATTGAACTAGATATGGCCGTGTGTGTAGGAAGCACAGTTCTTTTGTTCTGAGCAAGCTCACTGTTTTGGCCCTATAGGAAACACAGTAGAGTGGAAGAGTTCTCTTTTCTCAAAAGCAGAGTGAGTTTCTTGTAAGGCGAGCTAGTGTTTGTTTCCCAGTCCTAAATGGAGTTGAATCACATGCAGTTTTTGGTCCTACGAGCTAGAGTTGTTTTCTGGTAAGGAAAGTCACTATTGCGCTCCCATTGCCACAAACAGTGCAAAGAGGACTCGCCTCTGTTCCCATCAAGTACAGTGTAATGGACTGAAGAGGAGCTACTGTTCTTGTCAGTTTCCTAAGCAGAGTTGAACTAGATATGGCCCCTGTGTGTAGGAAGCACAGTTCTTTTGTTCTGAGCAAGCTGACTGTTCGGACCCCATAGGAAACACAGTAGAGTAGAAGAGTGCTCTTTTCTCAAAAGCAGAGTGTGTTTCTTGTAAGGCGAACTAGTGCTTGTTTCCCAGTCTTAAATGGAGTTGAATCCCATGCAGTTTCTGGTCCTACGAGCAAGAGATGTTAACTGGTAAGGAGAGTCACTATTGCGCTCCCATTGCCACATACAGTGCAAATAGCTCTCGCGTCTGTTCCCAGCAAGTACAGTGTATTGGACTGAAGAGGAGCTACTGTTCTTGTCAGTTTCCTAAGCGGAGTTAAACTAGATATGGCCCGTGTGTGTAGGAAGCACAGTTCTTTTGTTCTGAGCAAGCTCACTGTTCGAACCCATAGTAAACACACTAGATTAGAAGAGTGCTCTTTTCTCAAAAGCAAAGTGTGTTCCTAATAAGGCGAGCTAGCATTTGTTTTCCAGTCCTAAATTGCGTTGAATCACATGCAGTTTTTGGTCCTACGAGCTAGAGTTGTTTTATGGTAAGGAAAGTCACTATTGCGCTCCCATTGCCACAAACAGTGCAAAGAGGACTCGCGTCTGTTCCCATCAAGTACAGTGTATTGGACTGAAGAGCAGCTACTGTTCTTGTCAGTTTCCTAAGCAGAGTTGAACTAGATATGGCCCGTGTGTGTAGGAAGCCCAGTTCTTTTGTACTGTAAGCTCACTGATCGAACACATAGGAAACAGAGTAGAGTAGAAGAGTGCTCTTTTCTCAAAAGCAGAGTGTGTTTCTTGTAAGGCGAGCTAGCATTAGTTTCCCAGTCCTAAATGGAGTTGAATCACATGCAGTTTCTGGTCCTACGAGCAAGAGTTGTTTTCTGGTAAGAAGAGTCACTATTGCGCTCCCATTGTCATACACAGGGCAAATAGCACGGGCGTCTGTTCCCAGCATGTACAGTGTATTGGACTGAAGAGGATCTACTGTTCTTGTCAGTTTCCTAAGCAGAGTTGAACTAGATATGGCTGGTGTGTGTAGGAAGCACAGTTCCTTTGTTCTGAGCAAGCTCACTGTTTTGGTCCTATAGGAAACACAGTAGAATAGAAGAGTGCTCTTTTGTCAAAAGCAGACTGTGTTTCTTGTAAGGCGAGCTAGCGTTTGTTTCCCAGTCCAAAATGGAGTTGAATCACATGCAGTTTCTGGTCCTACGAGCAAGGGATGTACTCTTGTAAGGAAAGTCACTATTGTGCTCCCTTTGCGATAAACAGTGCAAATAGCACTCACGTCTGTTCCCAGCAAGCACAGTGTATTGGACTGAAGAGGATCTACTGTTCTTGTCAATTTCCTAAGCAGAGTTGAACTAGATATGGCCCGTGTGTGTAGGAAGCACAGTTCTTTTGTTCTGAGCAAGCTCAATTTTCGGACACCATAGTAAACACAGTAGAGTAGAAGAGTGCTCTTTTATCAAAAGCAGAGTGTGTTTCTGGTAAGGCTAGCTAGTGTTTGTTTCCCAGTCAGAAACGGAGTTGAATCCCATGCAGTTTCTGGTCCTATGAGCAAGAGTTGTTTTCTGGAAAGAAGACTCACTATTTCGCTTTCTTTGCCATGCACAGTGCACATAGCACTCGCGTCTACTCCCAGCAAGTACAGTGTATTGGACTGAAGAGGAGCTACTGTTCTTGTCAGTTTCCTAAGCAGAGTTGAACTAGATATAGCCCGTGTGTGTAGGAAGCACAGTTCTTTTGTTTTGAGCAAGCTCACTGTTCTGGCCCTAAAGGAAACACAGTAAAGTAGAAGTGTGCTCTTTTCTCAAAAGCAGAGTGTGTTTCTTGTAAGGTGAGCTAGCATTTGTTTCCCAGTCCTAAATGTAGTTGAATTACATGCAGTTTCTTGTCCTATGAGCAAGAGTTGTTTTCTGGTAAGAAGAGACACTATTGCGCTCCTATTGCCATACACAGTGCAAACAACACTTGCTACTGTTCTTTGCAAGTACAGAGTATTGGACAGAAGAGGAGCTACTGTCCTTGTCAGTTTCCTAAGCAGAGTTGAACTAGATATGGCCCGTGTGTGTAGGAAGCACAGTTCTTTTGTTCTGAGCAAGCTCACTGTTCAGACCCCATAGGAAACACAGTAGAGTAGAAGAGTACTCTTTTCTCAAAAGCAGAGTGTGTTTCCTGTAAGGTGAGCTAGCGTTTGTTTCCCAGTCCTAAATGGAGTTGAATTACATGCAGTTTCTGATCCTAGGAGCAAGAGTTGTTTTCTGGTAAGAAGAGTCACTATTGCGCTCCCATTGTCATACACAGGGCAAATAGCACTGGCATCTGTTCCCAGCATGTACAGTGTATTGGACTGAAGAGGATCTACTGTTCTTGTCAGTTTCCTAAGCAGAGTTGAACTAGATATGGCTGGTGTGTGTAGGAAGCACAGTTCTTTTGTTCTGAGCAAGCTCACAGTTTTGGTCCCATAGGAAACACAGTAGAGTAGAAGAGTGCTCCTTTCTCAAAAGCAGAGTGTGTTTCTTGTAAGGTGAGCTAGCTTTTGTTTCCCAGTCCTAAATGGAGTTGAATCACATGCAGTTTCTGGTCCTACAAGCAAGAGTTGTTTTTTAGTAAGAAGAGTCACTATTGTGTTCCCATTGCCATACACAGAGCAAATAGGACTGGCGTCTGTTCCCAGGATGTACAGTGTATTGGACTGAAGAGGATCTACTGTTCTTGTCAGTTTCCTAAGCAAAGTTGAACTAAATATGGCCCGTGTGTGTAGGAAGTACACTTCTTTGGTTCTGAGCAAGCTCATTCTTCTGGCTCTATAGGAAACACAGTAGAGTAGAAGAGTGCTCTTTTCTCAAAAGCAGAATGTGTTTCTTATAAGGCGAGCTAGCGTTTGTTTCCCAGTCCTAAATGGAGTTCAATCACATGCAGTTTCTGGTCCTACGAGCAAGAGTTGTATTATGGTAAGAAGAGTCACTATTGTGCTCCCATTGTCATACAAGGGGCAAATAGCACTGGCGTCTGTTCCCATCATGTACAGTGTATTGGACTGAACATGATCTACTGTTCTTGTCAGTTTCCTAAGCAGAGTTGAACTAGATATGGCCCATGTGTGTAGGAAGCACAGTTCTTTTGTTCTGAGCAAGCTCACTGTTCGGACCCCATAGGAAACACAGTAGAATAGAAGAGTGCACTTTTCTCAAAAGCAGAGTGTGTTTCTGGTAAGGCTAGCTAGTGTTTGTTTCCCAGTCAGAAACGGAGTTGAATCCCATGCAGTTTCTGGTCCTACGAGCAATAGTTGTTTTCTGGTAAGAAGAGTCACTATTTCGCTCCCTTTGCCATACACAGTGCAAATAGCACTCGCGTCTGCTCCCAGCAAGTGCAGTGTATTGGACTGAAGAGGAGCTACTGTTCTTGTCAGTTTCCTAAGCAGAGTTGAACAAGATATAGCCCGTGTGTGTAGGAAGCACAGTTCTTTTGTTCTGAGCAAGCTCACTGTTCTGGCGCTATAGGAAACACAGAAGAGTAGAAGAGTGCTCTTTTCTCAGAAGCAGAGTGTGTTTCTTGTAAGGTGAGCTAGCTTTTTTTTCCCAGTCCTAAATGGAGTTGAATTACATGCAGTTTCTTGTCCTATGAGCAAGAGTTGTTTTCTGGTAAAAAGAGTCACTATTGTGCTCCTATTGCCATACACAGTGCAAACAACACTTGCTACTGTTCTTTTCAAGTACAGTGTATTGGACAGAAGAGGGGCTACTGTTCTTGTCAGTTTCCTAAGCAGAGTTGAACTAGATATGGCCCGTGTGTGTAGGCAGCACAGTACTTTTGTTCTGAGCAAGCTCACTGTTCGGACCCCATAGGAAACACAGTAGAGTAGAAGAGTGCTCTTTTCTCAAAAGTAGAGTGTGTCTCATGTAAGACGAGCTAGCTTTTGTTTCCCAGTCCTAAATGGAGTTGAATCACATGCAGTTTCTGTTCCTACAAGCAAGAGTTGTTTTCTGGTAAGAAGAGTCACTATTGTGCTCCCGTTGTCATACACAGGGCAAATAGCACTGGCGTCTGTTCCCAGCATGTACAGTGTATTGGACTGAAGAGGATCTACTGTTCTTGTCAGTTTCCTAAGCAGAGTTGAACTACATATGGCCCGTGTGTGTAGGAAGCACAGTTCTTTTGTTCTGAGCAAGCTCACTGTTTTGGCCCTATGGGAAACACAGTAGAGTAGAACAGTGCTCTTTTCTCAAAAGCAGAGTGTGTTTCTTGTAAGGCGAGCTAGCTTTTGTTTCCCAGTCCTAAATGGAGTTGAATCACATGCAGTTTCTGTTCCTACAAGCAAGAGTTGTTTTCTGGTAAGAAGAGTCACTATTGTGTTCCCATTGCCATACACAGGGCAAATAGGACTCGCGTCTGTTCCCAGGATGTACAGTGTATTGGACTGAAGAGGATCTACTGTTCTTGTCAGTTTCCTAAGCAAAGTTGAACTAGATATGGCCCATGTGTGTAGGAAGTACACTTCTTTTGTTCTGAGCAAGCTCACTCTTCTGGCCCTATAGGAAACACAGTAGAGTAGAAGTGTGCTCTTTTCTCAAAAGCAGAATGTGTTTCTTGTAAGGCGAGCTAGCGTTTGTTTCCCAGTCCAAAATGGAGTTGAATCACATGCAGTTTCTGGTCCTACGAGCAAGGGATGTATTTTGGTAAGGAAAGTCACTATTGTGCTCCCTTTGCGATAAACAGTGAAAATAGCACTCACGTCTGTTCCCAGAAAGTACAGTGTATTGGACTGAAGAGGAGCTACTGTTCTTGTCAGTTTCCTAAGCAAAGTTGAACTAGATATGGCTCGTGTGTGTAGGAAGCACAGTTCTTTTGTTCTGAGCAAGCTCACTGTTCTGGCCCTATAGGAAACACAGAAGAGTAGAAGAGTGCTCTTTTCTCAGAAGCAGAGTGTGTTTCTTGTAAGGTGAGCTAGCGTTGGTTTCCCAGTCCTAAATGGAGTTGAATCACATGCAGTTTCTGGTCCTACGAGCAAGAGTTGTTTTCTGGTAAGAGTCACTATTGCGCTCCTATTGCCATACACAGTGCAAACAACACTTGCTACTGTTCTTTACAAGTACAGTGTATTGGACAGAAGAGGAACTACTGTTCTTGTCAGTTTCCTAAGCAGAGTTGAACTAGATATAGCCCGTGTGTGTAGGAAGCACAGTTCTTTTGTTCTGAGCAAGCTCACTGTTCGGACCCCATAGGCAACAGGGTAGAGTAGAAGAGTGCTCTTTTCTCTAAAGCAGAGTGTGTTTTTTGTAAGGCGAGCTGGAGTTTGTTTCCCAGTCCTAAATGGAGTTGAATCACATGCAGTTTCTGATCCTAGGAGCAAGAGTTGTTTTCTGGTAAGTAGAGTCACTATTGAGCTCCCATTGTCATACACAGGGCAAATAGCACTGGCTTCTGTTCCCAGCATGTACAGTGTATTGGACTGAAGAGGATCTCCTGTTCTTGTCGTTTCCTAAGCAGAGTTGAACTAGATATGGCCCGTGTGTGTAGGAAGCACAGTTCTTTTGTTCTGAGCATGCTTACTGTTCGGACCCCATAGGAAACACAGTAGAACAGAAGAGTGCTCTTTTCTCAAAAGCAGAGTGTGTTTCTTGTAAAGCGAGCTAGCGTTTGTTTCCCAGTCCTAAATGGAGTTGAATCACATGCAGTTTCTGGTCCTACAAGCAAGAGTTGTTTTTTGGTAAGAAGAGTCACTATTGTGCTCCCATTGTCATACACAGGGCAAATAGGACTCGCATCTGTTCCCAGGATGTACAGTGTATTGGACTGAAGAGGATCTCCTGTTCTTGTCGTTTCCTAAGCAGAGTTGAACGTGAAATGGCCCGGGAGTGTAGGAAGCACAGTTATTTTGTTCTCAGCAAGCTCACTGTTCGGACCCCATAGGAAACACAGTAGAATAGAAGAGTGCTCTTTTCTCAAAAGCAGAGTGTGTTTCTTGTAAGGCGAGCTAGCGTTTTTTTCCCAGTCCAAAATGGAGTTGAATCACATGCAGTTTCTGGTACTACGAGCAAGGGATGTATTCTGGTAAGGAAAGTCACTATTGTGCTCCCTTTGCGATAAACAGTGAAAATAGCACTCACGTCTGTTCCCAGCATGTACAGTGTATTGGACTGAAGAGGATCTACTGCTCTTGTCAGTTTCCTAAGCAGAGTTGAACTAGATATGGCCGGTGTGTATAGGAAGCACAGTTCTTTTGTTCTGAGCAAGCTCACTGTTTTGGCTCTATAGGAAACACAGTAGAGTAGAAGAGTGCTCTTTTCTCAAAAGCAGAGTGTGTTTCTTGTAAGGCGAGCTAGCTTTTGTTTCCCAGTCCTAAATGGAGTTGAATCACATGCAGTTTCTGGTCCTACAAGCAAGAGTTGTTTTCTAGTAAGAAGAGTCACTATTGTGTTCCCATTGCCATACACAGGGCAAATAGGACTCGCATCTGTTCCCAGGATGTACAGTGTATTGGACTGAAGAGGATCTCCTGTTCTTGTCGTTTCCTAAGCAAAGTTGAACTAGATATGGCCCGTGTGTGTAGGAAGCACACTTCTTTTGTTCTGAGCAAGCTCACTCTTCGGACCCCATAGGAAACACAGTAGAGCAGAAGAGTGCTCTTTTCTCAAAAGCAGAGTGTGTTTCTTGTAAGGCGAGCTAGCGTTTGTTTCCCAGTCCTAAATGGAGTTGAATCACATGCAGTTTGTGATCCTAGGAGCAAGGGATGTATTTTGGTAAGGAAAGTCACTATTGTGCTCCCTTTGCGATAAACAGTGAAAATAGCACTCACGTCTGTTCCCAGAAAGTACAGTGTATTGGACTGAAGAGGAGCTACTGTTCTTGTCAGTTTCCTAAGCAGAGTTGAACTAGATATGGCTCGTGTGTGTAGGAAGCACAGTTCTTTTGTTCTGAGCAAGCTCACTGTTCTGGCCCTATAGGAAACACAGAAGAGTAGAAGAGTGCTCTTTTCTCAGAAGCAGAGTGTGTTTCTTGTAAGGTGAGCTAGCGTTGGTTTCCCAGTCCTAAATGGAGTTGAATCACATGCAGTTTCTGGTCCTACGAGCAAGAGTTGTTTTCTGGTAAGAGTCACTATTGCGCTCCTATTGCCATACACAGTGCAAACAACACTTGCTACTGTTCTTTACAAGTACAGTGTATTGGACAGAAGAGGAACTACTGTTCTTGTCAGTTTCCTAAGCAGAGTTGAACTAGATATGGCCCGTGTGTGTAGGAAGCACAGTTCTTTTGTTCTGAGCAAGCTCACTGTTCGGACCCCATAGGCAACAGGGTAGAGTAGAAGAGTGCTCTTTTCTCTAAAGCAGAGTGTGTTTTTTGTAAGGCGAGCTGGAGTTTGTTTCCCAGTCCTAAATGGAGTTGAATCACATGCAGTTTCTGATCCTAGGAGCAAGAGTTGTTTTCTGGTAAGTAGAGTCACTATTGAGCTCCCATTGTCATACACAGGGCAAATAGCACTGGCTTCTGTTCCCAGCATGTACAGTGTATTGGACTGAAGAGGATCTCCTGTTCTTGTCGTTTCCTAAGCAGAGTTGAACTAGATATGGCCCGTGTGTGTAGGAAGCACAGTTCTTTTGTTCTGAGCATGCTTACTGTTCGGACCCCATAGGAAACACAGTAGAACAGAAGAGTGCTCTTTTCTCAAAAGCAGAGTGTGTTTCT
Organism: Peromyscus eremicus; assembly: GCF_949786415.1. Taxonomy (NCBI): domain Eukaryota; kingdom Metazoa; phylum Chordata; class Mammalia; order Rodentia; family Cricetidae; genus Peromyscus; species Peromyscus eremicus. The sequence continues at coordinate 37,606 of NW_026734910.1, read as the reverse complement.
TGTAAAGCGAGCTAGCGTTTGTTTCCCAGTCCTAAATGGAGTTGAATCACATGCAGTTTCTGGTCCTACAAGCAAGAGTTGTTTTTTGGTAAGAAGAGTCACTATTGTGCTCCCATTGTCATACACAGGGCAAATAGGACTCGCATCTGTTCCCAGGATGTACAGTGTATTGGACTGAAGAGGATCTCCTGTTCTTGTCGTTTCCTAAGCAGAGTTGAACGAGAAATGGCCCGGGAGTGTAGGAAGCACAGTTATTTTGTTCTCAGCAAGCTCACTGTTCGGACCCCATAGGAAACACAGTAGAATAGAAGAGTGCTCTTTTCTCAAAAGCAGAGTGTGTTTCTTGTAAGGCGAGCTAGCGTTTGTTTCCCAGTCCAAAATGGAGTTGAATCACATGCAGTTTCTGGTACTACGAGCAAGGGATGTATTCTGGTAAGGAAAGTCACTATTGTGCTCCCTTTGCGATAAACAGTGAAAATAGCACTCACGTCTGTTCCCAGCATGTACAGTGTATTGGACTGAAGAGGATCTACTGCTCTTGTCAGTTTCCTAAGCAGAGTTGAACTAGATATGGCCGGTGTGTATAGGAAGCACAGTTCTTTTGTTCTGAGCAAGCTCACTGTTTTGGCTCTATAGGAAACACAGTAGAGTAGAAGAGTGCTCTTTTCTCAAAAGCAGAGTGTGTTTCTTGTAAGGCGAGCTAGCTTTTGTTTCCCAGTCCTAAATGGAGTTGAATCACATGCAGTTTCTGGTCCTACAAGCAAGAGTTGTTTTCTAGTAAGAAGAGTCACTATTGTGTTCCCATTGCCATACACAGGGCAAATAGGACTCGCATCTGTTCCCAGGATGTACAGTGTATTGGACTGAAGAGGATCTCCTGTTCTTGTCGTTTCCTAAGCAAAGTTGAACTAGATATGGCCCGTGTGTGTAGGAAGCACACTTCTTTTGTTCTGAGCAAGCTCACTCTTCGGACCCCATAGGAAACACAGTAGAGCAGAAGAGTGCTCTTTTCTCAAAAGCAGAGTGTGTTTCTTGTAAGGCGAGCTAGCGTTTGTTTCCCAGTCCTAAATGGAGTTGAATCACATGCAGTTTGTGATCCTAGGAGCAAGAGTTGTATTATGGTAAGAAGAGTCACTATTGTGCTCACATTGTCATACACAGGGCAAATAGCACTGGCGTCTGTTCCCAGCATGTAAAGTGTATTGGACTGAAGAGGACCTACTGTTCTTGTCAGTTTCCTAAGCAGAGTTGAACTAGATATGGCCCGTGTGTGTAGGAAGCACAGTTCTTTTGTTCTGAGCAAGCTCACTGTTCTGGCCCCTTAGGAAACACAGTAGAACAGAAGAGTGCTCTTTTCTCAAAAGCAGAATGTGTTTCTTCTAAGGCGAGCTAGAGTTTGTTTCCCAGTCCTAAATGGAGTTCAATCACATGCAGTTTCTGGTCCTACGAGCAAGAGTTGTATTATGGTAAGAAGAGTCACTATTGTGCTCCCATTTTCATACACAGGGCTAATAGCACTGGCGTCTGTTCCCAGCATGTAAAGTGTGTTGGACTGAAGAGGATCTACTGTTCTTGTCAGTTTCCTAAGCAGAGTTGAACTAGATATGGCCCGTGTGTGTAGGAAGCACAGTTCTTTTGTTCTGAGCAAGCTTACTGTTCGGACCCCATAGGAAACACAGTAGAACAGAAGAGTGCTCTTTTCTCAAAAGCAGAGTGTGTTTCTTGTAAAGTGAGCTAGCGTTTGTTTCCCAGTCCAAAATGGAGTTGAATCACATGCAGTTTCTGGTCGTACAAGCAAGAGTTGTTTTTTGGTAAGAAGAGTCACTATTGAGCTCCCATTGCGATACACAGGGCAAATAGCACTCGCGTCTGTTCCCAGCATGTACAGTGTATTGGACTGAAGAGGATCTACTGCTCTTGTCAGTTTCCTAAGCAGAGTTGATCTAGATATGGCCGGTGTGTATAGGAAGCACAGTTCTTTTGTTCTGAGCAAGCTCACTGTTTTGGCCCTATAGGAAACACAGTAGAGTAGAAGAGTGCTCTTTTCTCAAAAGCAGAGTGTGTTTCTTGTAAGGCGAGCTAGCTTTTGTTTCCCAGTCCTAAATGGAGTTGAATCACATGCAGTTTCTGGTCCTACAATCAAGAGTTGTTTTCTAGTAAGAAGAGTCACTATTGTGTTCCCATTGGCATAAACAGGGCAAATAGGACTCCTGTCTGTTCCCAGGATGTACAGTGTATTGGACTGAAGACGATCTACTGTTCTTGTCAATTTCCTAAGCAAAGTTGAACTAGATATGGCCCGTGTGTGTAGGAAGTACACTTCTTTTGTTCTGAGCAAGCTCACTCTTCTGGCCCTATAGGAAACACAGTAGAGTAGAAGAGTGCTCTTTTCTCAAAAGCAGAATGTGTTTCTTGTAAGGCGAGCTAGCGTTTGTTTCCCAGTTCTAAATGGAGTTCAATCACATGCAATTTCTGGTCCTATGAGCAAGAGTTGTTTTATGGTAAGAAGAGTCACTATTGCGCTCCCATTTTCATACACAGGGCAAATAGCACTGGCGTCTGTTCCCAGCATGTAAAGTGTATTGGACTGAAGAGGATCTACTGTCTTGTCAGTTTCCTAAGCAGAGTTGAACTAGATATGGCCCGTGTGTGTAGAAAGCACAGTTCTTTTGTTCTGAGCAAGCTCACTGTTCGGACCCCATAGGAAACACAGTAGAATAGAAGAATGCTCTTTTCTCAAAAGCAGAGTGTTTTTCTTGTAAAGCGAGCTAGCGTTTGTTTCCCAGTCCTAAATGGAGTTGAATCACATGCAGTTTCTGGTCCTACGAGCAAGAGTTGTTTTCTGGTAAGAAGAGTCACTATTGCGCTCCCATGGTCATACACAGGGCAAATAGCACTGGCGTCTGTTCCCAGCATGTACAGTGTATTGGACTGAAGATAATCTACTGTTCTTGTCAGTTTCCTAAGCAGAGTTGAACTAAATATGGCCCGTGTGTGTAGGAAGCACAGTTCTTTTGTTCTGAGCAAGCTCACTGTTCGGACCCCACAGGAAACACAGTAGAATAGAAGAGTGCTCTTTTCTCAAAAGCAGAGTGTGTTTCTTGTAAGGCGAGCTAGCGTTTGTTTCCCAGTCCAAAATGGAGTTGAATCACATGCAGTTTCTGGTCCTACGAGCAAGGGATGTATTCTGGTAAGGAAAGTCACTATTGTGCTCCCTTTGTGATAAACAGTGAAAATAGCACTCACGTCTGTTCCCAGCAAGTACAGTATATTGGACTGAAGAGGAGCTACTGTTCTTGTCAGTTTCCTAAGCAGAGTTGAACTAGATATGGCTCGTGTGTGTAGGAAGCACAGTTCTTTTGTTCTGAGCAAGCTCACTGTTCTGGCCCTATAGGAAACACAGAAGAGTAGAAGAGTGCTCTTTTCTGAGAAGCAGAATGTGTTTCTTGTAAGGTGAGCTAGCTTTGGTTTCCCAGTCCTAAATGGAGTTGAATCACATGCAGTTTCTGGTCCTACGAGCAAGAGTTGTTTTCTGGTAAGAGTCACTATTGCGCTCCTATTGCCATACACAGTGCAAACAACACTTGCTACTGTTCTTTACAAGTACAGTGTATTGGACAGAAGAGGAACTACTGTTCTTGTCAGTTTCCTAAGCAGAGTTGAACTAGATATGGCCCGTGTGTGTAGGAAGCACAGTTCTTTTGTTCTGAGCAAGCTCACTTTTCGGACCCCATAGGAAACACAGTAGAGTAGAAGAGTGCTCTTTTCTCAAAAGCAGAGTGTGTTTCTTGTAAGGTGAGCTAGAGTTTGTTTCCCAGTCCTAAATGGAGTTGAATCACATGCAGTTTGTGATCCTAGGAGCAAGAGTTGTTTTCTGGTAAGAAGAGTCACTATTGCGCTCCCATTGTCATTCACAGGGCAAATAGCACTGGCTTCTGTTCCCAGCATGTACAGTGTATTGGACTGAAGAGGATCTACTGTTCTTGTCAGTTTCCTAAGCAGAGTTGAACTAGATATGGCCCGTGTGTGTAGGAAGCACAGTTCTTTTGTTCTGAGCAAGCTCACTGTTCTGGCCCTTTAGGAAACACAGTAGAGTGAAGAGTGCTCTTTTCTCAAAAGCAGAATGTGTTTCTTCTAAGGCGAGCTAGAGTTTGTTTCCCAGTCCTAAATGGAGTTCAATCACATGCAGTTTCTGGTCCTACGAGCAAGAGTTGTATTATGGTAAGAAGAGTCACTATTGTGCTCCCATTTTCATACACAGGGCTAATAGCACTGGCGTCTGTTCCCAGCATGTAAAGTGTGTTGGACTGAAGAGGATCTACTGTTCTTGTCAGTTTCCTAAGCAGAGTTGAACTAGATATGGCCCGTGTGTGTAGGAAGCACAGTTCTTTTGTTCTGAGCAAGCTTACTGTTCGGACCCCATAGGAAACACAGTAGAACAGAAGAGTGCTCTTTTCTCAAAAGCAGAGTGTGTTTCTTGTAAAGTGAGCTAGCGTTTGTTTCCCAGTCCAAAATGGAGTTGAATCACATGCAGTTTCTGGTCGTACAAGCAAGAGTTGTTTTTTGGTAAGAAGAGTCACTATTGAGCTCCCATTGCGATACACAGGGCAAATAGCACTCGCGTCTGTTCCCAGCATGTACAGTGTATTGGACTGAAGAGGATCTACTGCTCTTGTCAGTTTCCTAAGCAGAGTTGATCTAGATATGGCCGGTGTGTATAGGAAGCACAGTTCTTTTGTTCTGAGCAAGCTCACTGTTTTGGCCCTATAGGAAACACAGTAGAGTAGAAGAGTGCTCTTTTCTCAAAAGCAGAGTGTGTTTCTTGTAAGGCGAGCTAGCTTTTGTTTCCCAGTCCTAAATGGAGTTGAATCACATGCAGTTTCTGGTCCTACAATCAAGAGTTGTTTTCTAGTAAGAAGAGTCACTATTGTGTTCCCATTGGCATAAACAGGGCAAATAGGACTCCTGTCTGTTCCCAGGATGTACAGTGTATTGGACTGAAGACGATCTACTGTTCTTGTCAATTTCCTAAGCAAAGTTGAACTAGATATGGCCCGTGTGTGTAGGAAGTACACTTCTTTTGTTCTGAGCAAGCTCACTCTTCTGGCCCTATAGGAAACACAGTAGAGTAGAAGAGTGCTCTTTTCTCAAAAGCAGAATGTGTTTCTTGTAAGGCGAGCTAGCGTTTGTTTCCCAGTTCTAAATGGAGTTCAATCACATGCAATTTCTGGTCCTATGAGCAAGAGTTGTTTTATGGTAAGAAGAGTCACTATTGCGCTCCCATTTTCATACACAGGGCAAATAGCACTGGCGTCTGTTCCCAGCATGTAAAGTGTATTGGACTGAAGAGGATCTACTGTCTTGTCAGTTTCCTAAGCAGAGTTGAACTAGATATGGCCCGTGTGTGTAGAAAGCACAGTTCTTTTGTTCTGAGCAAGCTCACTGTTCGGACCCCATAGGAAACACAGTAGAATAGAAGAATGCTCTTTTCTCAAAAGCAGAGTGTTTTTCTTGTAAAGCGAGCTAGCGTTTGTTTCCCAGTCCTAAATGGAGTTGAATCACATGCAGTTTCTGGTCCTACGAGCAAGAGTTGTTTTCTGGTAAGAAGAGTCACTATTGCGCTCCCATGGTCATACACAGGGCAAATAGCACTGGCGTCTGTTCCCAGCATGTACAGTGTATTGGACTGAAGATAATCTACTGTTCTTGTCAGTTTCCTAAGCAGAGTTGAACTAGATATGGCCCGTGTGTGTAGGAAGCACAGTTCTTTTGTTCTGAGCAAGCTCACTGTTCGGACCCCACAGGAAACACAGTAGAATAGAAGAGTGCTCTTTTCTCAAAAGCAGAGTGTGTTTCTTGTAAGGCGAGCTAGCGTTTGTTTCCCAGTCCAAAATGGAGTTGAATCACATGCAGTTTCTGGTCCTACGAGCAAGGGATGTATTCTGGTAAGGAAAGTCACTATTGTGCTCCCTTTGTGATAAACAGTGAAAATAGCACTCACGTCTGTTCCCAGCAAGTACAGTATATTGGACTGAAGAGGAGCTACTGTTCTTGTCAGTTTCCTAAGCAGAGTTGAACTAGATATGGCTCGTGTGTGTAGGAAGCACAGTTCTTTTGTTCTGAGCAAGCTCACTGTTCTGGCCCTATAGGAAACACAGAAGAGTAGAAGAGTGCTCTTTTCTGAGAAGCAGAATGTGTTTCTTGTAAGGTGAGCTAGCTTTGGTTTCCCAGTCCTAAATGGAGTTGAATCACATGCAGTTTCTGGTCCTACGAGCAAGAGTTGTTTTCTGGTAAGAGTCACTATTGCGCTCCTATTGCCATACACAGTGCAAACAACACTTGCTACTGTTCTTTACAAGTACAGTGTATTGGACAGAAGAGGAACTACTGTTCTTGTCAGTTTCCTAAGCAGAGTTGAACTAGATATGGCCCGTGTGTGTAGGAAGCACAGTTCTTTTGTTCTGAGCAAGCTCACTTTTCGGACCCCATAGGAAACACAGTAGAGTAGAAGAGTGCTCTTTTCTCAAAAGCAGAGTGTGTTTCTTGTAAGGTGAGCTAGAGTTTGTTTCCCAGTCCTAAATGGAGTTGAATCACATGCAGTTTGTGATCCTAGGAGCAAGAGTTGTTTTCTGGTAAGAAGAGTCACTATTGCGCTCCCATTGTCATTCACAGGGCAAATAGCACTGGCTTCTGTTCCCAGCATGTACAGTGTATTGGACTGAAGAGGATCTACTGTTCTTGTCAGTTTCCTAAGCAGAGTTGAACTAGATATGGCCCGTGTGTGTAGGAAGCACAGTTCTTTTGTTCTGAGCAAGCTCACTGTTCTGGCCCTTTAGGAAACACAGTAGAGTGAAGAGTGCTCTTTTCTCAAAAGCAGAATGTGTTTCTTCTAAGGCGAGCTAGAGTTTGTTTCCCAGTCCTAAATGGAGTTCAATCACATGCAGTTTCTGGTCCTACGAGCAAGAGTTGTATTATGGTAAGAAGAGTCACTATTGTGCTCCCATTTTCATACACAGGGCTAATAGCACTGGCGTCTGTTCCCAGCATGTAAAGTGTGTTGGACTGAAGAGGATCTACTGTTCTTGTCAGTTTCCTAAGCAGAGTTGAACTAGATATGGCCCGTGTGTGTAGGAAGCACAGTTCTTTTGTTCTGAGCAAGCTTACTGTTCGGACCTCATAAAAAACACAGTAGAACAGAAGAGTGCTCTATTCTCAAAAGCAGAGTGTGTTTCTTGTAAAGCGAGCTAGCGTTTGTTTCCCAGTCCAAAATGGAGTTGAATCACATGCAGTTTCTGGTCGTACAAGCAAGAGTTGTTTTTTGGTAAGAAGAGTCACTATTGCGCTCCCATTGTCATACACAGGGCAAATAGCACTCGCGTCTGTTCCCAGCATGTACAGTGTATTGGACTGAAGATGATCTACTGTTCTTCTCAGTTTCCTAAGCAGAGTTGAATTAGATATGGCCCGGGAGTGTAGGAAGCACAGTTCTTTTGTTCTGAGCAAGCTCACTGTTCGGACCCCATAGGAAACACAGTAGAATAGAAGAGTGCTCTTTTCTCAAAAGAAGAGTGTGTTTCTTGTAAGGCGAGCTAGCGTTTGTTTCCCAGTCCAAAATGGAGTTGAATCACATGCAGTTTCTGGTCCTACGAGCAAGGGATGTATTCTGGTAAGGAAAGTCACTATTGTGCTCCCTTTGCGATAAACAGTGAAAATAGCACTCATGTCTGTTGAAAGCAAGTACAGTGTATTGGACTGAAGAGGAGCTACTGTTCTTGTCAGTTTCCTAAGAAGAGTTGAACTAGATATGGCTCGTGTGTGTAGGAAGCACAGTTCTTTTGTTCTGAGCAAGCTCACTGTTCTGGCCCTATAGGAAACACAGAAGAGTAGAAGAGTGCTCTTTTCTCAGAAGCAGAGTGTGTTTCTTGTAAGGTGAGCTAGCGTTGGTTTCCCAGTCCTAAATGGAGTTGAATCACATGCAGTTTCTGGTCCTACGAGCAAGAGTTGTTTTCTGGTAAGAGTCACTATTGCGCTCCTATTGCCATACACAGTGCAAACAACACTTGCTACTGTTCTTTACAAGTACAGTGTATTGGACAGAAGAGGAACTACTGTTCTTGTCAGTTTCCTAAGCAGAGTTGAACTAGATATGGCCCGTGTGTGTAGGAAGCACAGTTCTTTTGTTCTGAGCAAGCTCACTGTTCGGACCCCATAGGAAACACAGTAGAGTAGAAGAGTGCTCTTTTCTCAAAAGCAGAGTGTGTTTCTTGTAAGGTGAGCTAGAGTTTGTTTCCCAGTCCTAAATGGAGTTGAATCACATGCAGTTTCTGATCCTAGGAGCAAGAGTTGTTTTCTGGTAAGAAGAGTCACTATTGTGCTCCCATTGTCATACACAGGACAAATAGCACTGGCTTCTGTTCCCAGCATGTACAGTGTATTGGACTGAAGAGGATCTACTGTTCTTGTCAGTTTCCTATGCAGAGTTGAACTAGATATGGCCGGTGTGTGTAGGAAGCACAGTTCATTTGTTCTGAACAAGCTCACTGTTCTGGCCCTTTAGGAAACACAGTAAGGTAGAAGAGTGCTCTTTTCTCAAAAGCAGAGTGTGTTTCTTGTAAGGTGAGCTAGCTTTTTTTCCCAGTCCTAAATGGAGTTGAATTACATGCAGTATCTTGTCCTATGAGCAAGAGTTGTTTTCTGGTAAGAAGAGTCACTATTGTGCTCCTATTGCCATACACAGTGTAAACAACACTTGCTACTGTTCTTTTCAAGTACAGTGTATTGGACAGAAGAGGAGCTACTGTTCTTTTCAGTTTCCTAAGCAGAGTTGAACTAGATATGGCCCGTGTGTGTAGGAAGCACAGTTCTTTTGTTCTGAGCAAGCTTACTGTTCGGACCCCATAGGAAACACAGTAGAACAGAAGAGTGCTCTTTTCTCAAAAGCAGAGTGTGTTTCTTGTAAAGCGAGCTAGCGTTTGTTTCCCAGTCCTAAATGGAGTTCAATCACATGCAGTTTCCGGTCCTACAAGCAAGAGTTGTTTTTTGGTAAGAAGAGTCACTATTGCGCTCCCATTGTCATACACAGGGCAAATAGCACTCGCGTCTGTTCCCAGCATGTACAGTGTATTGGACTGAAGATGATCTACTGTTCTTGTCAGTTTCCTAAGCAGAGTTGAACTAGATATGGCCCGTGTGTGTAGGAAGCACAGTTCTTTTGTTCTGAGCAAGCTTACTGTTCGGACCCCATAGGAAACACAGTAGAATAGAAGAGTGCTCTTTTCTCAAAAGAAGAGTGTGTTTCTTGTAAGGCGAGCTAGCGTTTGTTTCCCAGTCCAAAATGGAGTTGAATCACATGCAGTTTCTGGTCCTACGAGCAAGGGATGTATTCTGGTAAGGAAAGTCACTATTGTGCTCCCTTTGCGATAAACAGTGAAAATAGCACTCATGTCTGTTGAAAGCAAGTACAGTGTATTGGACTGAAGAGGAGCTACTGTTCTTGTCAGTTTCCTAAGAAGAGTTGAACTAGATATGGCTCGTGTGTGTAGGAAGCACAGTTCTTTTGTTCTGAGCAAGCTCACTGTTCTGGCCCTATAGGAAACACAGAAGAGTAGAAGAGTGCTCTTTTCTCAGAAGCAGAGTGTGTTTCTTGTAAGGTGAGCTAGCGTTGGTTTCCCAGTCCTAAATGGAGTTGAATCACATGCAGTTTCTGGTCCTACGAGCAAGAGTTGTTTTCTGGTAAGAGTCACTATTGCGCTCCTATTGCCATACACAGTGCAAACAACACTTGCTACTGTTCTTTACAAGTACAGTGTATTGGACAGAAGAGGAACTACTGTTCTTGTCAGTTTCCTAAGCAGAGTTGAACTAGATATGGCCCGTGTGTGTAGGAAGCACAGTTCTTTTGTTCTGAGCAAGCTCACTGTTCGGACCCCATAGGAAACACAGTAGAGTAGAAGAGTGCTCTTTTCTCAAAAGTAGAGTGTGTCTCATGTAAGACGAGCTAGCTTTTGTTTCCCAGTCCTAAATGGAGTTGAATCACATGCAGTTTCTGTTCCTACAAGCAAGAGTTGTTTTCTGGTAAGAAGAGTCACTATTGTGCTCCCGTTGTCATACACAGGGCAAATAGCACTGGCGTCTGTTCCCAGCATGTACAGTGTATTGGACTGAAGAGGATCTACTGTTCTTGTCAGTTTCCTAAGCAGAGTTGAACTACATATGGCCCGTGTGTGTAGGAAGCACAGTTCTTTTGTTCTGAGCAAGCTCACTGTTCTGGCCCTATGGGAAACACAGTAGAGTAGAACAGTGCTCTTTTCTCAAAAGCAGAGTGTGTTTCTTGTAAGGCGAGCTAGCTTTTGTTTCCCAGTCCTAAATGGAGTTGAATCACATGCAGTTTCTGTTCCTACAAGCAAGAGTTGTTTTCTGGTAAGAAGAGTCACTATTGTGTTCCCATTGCCATACACAGGGCAAATAGGACTCGCGTCTGTTCCCAGGATGTACAGTGTATTGGACTGAAGAGGATCTACTGTTCTTGTCAGTTTCCTAAGCAAAGTTGAACTAGATATGGCCCATGTGTGTAGGAAGTACACTTCTTTTGTTCTGAGCAAGCTCACTCTTCTGGCCCTATAGGAAACACAGTAGAGTAGAAGTGTGCTCTTTTCTCAAAAGCAGAATGTGTTTCTTGTAAGGCGAGCTAGCGTTTGTTTCCCAGTCCAAAATGGAGTTGAATCACATGCAGTTTCTGGTCCTACGAGCAAGGGATGTATTTTGGTAAGGAAAGTCACTATTGTGCTCCCTTTGCGATAAACAGTGAAAATAGCACTCACGTCTGTTCCCAGAAAGTACAGTGTATTGGACTGAAGAGGAGCTACTGTTCTTGTCAGTTTCCTAAGCAGAGTTGAACTAGATATGGCTCGTGTGTGTAGGAAGCACAGTTCTTTTGTTCTGAGCAAGCTCACTGTTCTGGCCCTATAGGAAACACAGAAGAGTAGAAGAGTGCTCTTTTCTCAGAAGCAGAGTGTGTTTCTTGTAAGGTGAGCTAGCGTTGGTTTCCCAGTCCTAAATGGAGTTGAATCACATGCAGTTTCTGGTCCTACGAGCAAGAGTTGTTTTCTGGTAAGAGTCACTATTGCGCTCCTATTGCCATACACAGTGCAAACAACACTTGCTACTGTTCTTTACAAGTACAGTGTATTGGACAGAAGAGGAACTACTGTTCTTGTCAGTTTCCTAAGCAGAGTTGAACTAGATATAGCCCGTGTGTGTAGGAAGCACAGTTCTTTTGTTCTGAGCAAGCTCACTGTTCGGACCCCATAGGCAACAGGGTAGAGTAGAAGAGTGCTCTTTTCTCTAAAGCAGAGTGTGTTTTTTGTAAGGCGAGCTGGAGTTTGTTTCCCAGTCCTAAATGGAGTTGAATCACATGCAGTTTCTGATCCTAGGAGCAAGAGTTGTTTTCTGGTAAGTAGAGTCACTATTGAGCTCCCATTGTCATACACAGGGCAAATAGCACTGGCTTCTGTTCCCAGCATGTACAGTGTATTGGACTGAAGAGGATCTCCTGTTCTTGTCGTTTCCTAAGCAGAGTTGAACTAGATATGGCCCGTGTGTGTAGGAAGCACAGTTCTTTTGTTCTGAGCATGCTTACTGTTCGGACCCCATAGGAAACACAGTAGAACAGAAGAGTGCTCTTTTCTCAAAAGCAGAGTGTGTTTCTTGTAAAGCGAGCTAGCGTTTGTTTCCCAGTCCTAAATGGAGTTGAATCACATGCAGTTTCTGGTCCTACAAGCAAGAGTTGTTTTTTGGTAAGAAGAGTCACTATTGTGCTCCCATTGTCATACACAGGGCAAATAGGACTCGCATCTGTTCCCAGGATGTACAGTGTATTGGACTGAAGAGGATCTCCTGTTCTTGTCGTTTCCTAAGCAGAGTTGAACGAGAAATGGCCCGGGAGTGTAGGAAGCACAGTTATTTTGTTCTCAGCAAGCTCACTGTTCGGACCCCATAGGAAACACAGTAGAATAGAAGAGTGCTCTTTTCTCAAAAGCAGAGTGTGTTTCTTGTAAGGCGAGCTAGCGTTTTTTTCCCAGTCCAAAATGGAGTTGAATCACATGCAGTTTCTGGTACTACGAGCAAGGGATGTATTCTGGTAAGGAAAGTCACTATTGTGCTCCCTTTGCGATAAACAGTGAAAATAGCACTCACGTCTGTTCCCAGCATGTACAGTGTATTGGACTGAAGAGGATCTACTGCTCTTGTCAGTTTCCTAAGCAGAGTTGAACTAGATATGGCCGGTGTGTATAGGAAGCACAGTTCTTTTGTTCTGAGCAAGCTCACTGTTTTGGCTCTATAGGAAACACAGTAGAGTAGAAGAGTGCTCTTTTCTCAAAAGCAGAGTGTGTTTCTTGTAAGGCGAGCTAGCTTTTGTTTCCCAGTCCTAAATGGAGTTGAATCACATGCAGTTTCTGGTCCTACAAGCAAGAGTTGTTTTCTAGTAAGAAGAGTCACTATTGTGTTCCCATTGCCATACACAGGGCAAATAGGACTCGCATCTGTTCCCAGGATGTACAGTGTATTGGACTGAAGAGGATCTCCTGTTCTTGTCGTTTCCTAAGCAAAGTTGAACTAGATATGGCCCGTGTGTGTAGGAAGCACACTTCTTTTGTTCTGAGCAAGCTCACTCTTCGGACCCCATAGGAAACACAGTAGAGCAGAAGAGTGCTCTTTTCTCAAAAGCAGAGTGTGTTTCTTGTAAGGCGAGCTAGCGTTTGTTTCCCAGTCCTAAATGGAGTTGAATCACATGCAGTTTGTGATCCTAGGAGCAAGGGATGTATTTTGGTAAGGAAAGTCACTATTGTGCTCCCTTTGCGATAAACAGTGAAAATAGCACTCACGTCTGTTCCCAGAAAGTACAGTGTATTGGACTGAAGAGGAGCTACTGTTCTTGTCAGTTTCCTAAGCAGAGTTGAACTAGATATGGCTCGTGTGTGTAGGAAGCACAGTTCTTTTGTTCTGAGCAAGCTCACTGTTCTGGCCCTGTAGGAAACACAGAAGAGTAGAAGAGTGCTCTTTTCTCAGAAGCAGAGTGTGTTTCTTGTAAGGTGAGCTAGCGTTGGTTTCCCAGTCCTAAATGGAGTTGAATCACATGCAGTTTCTGGTCCTACGAGCAAGAGTTGTTTTCTGGTAAGAGTCACTATTGCGCTCCTATTGCCATACACAGTGCAAACAACACTTGCTACTGTTCTTTACAAGTACAGTGTATTGGACAGAAGAGGAACTACTGTTCTTGTCAGTTTCCTAAGCAGAGTTGAACTAGATATGGCCCGTGTGTGTAGGAAGCACAGTTCTTTTGTTCTGAGCAAGCTCACTGTTCGGACCCCATAGGCAACAGGGTAGAGTAGAAGAGTGCTCTTTTCTCTAAAGCAGAGTGTGTTTTTTGTAAGGCGTGCTGGAGTTTGTTTCCCAGTCCTAAATGGAGTTGAATCACATGCAGTTTCTGATCCTAGGAGCAAGAGTTGTTTTCTGGTAAGTAGAGTCACTATTGAGCTCCCATTGTCATACACAGGGCAAATAGCACTGGCTTCTGTTCCCAGCATGTACAGTGTATTGGACTGAAGAGGATCTCCTGTTCTTGTCGTTTCCTAAGCAGAGTTGAACTAGATATGGCCCGTGTGTGTAGGAAGCACAGTTCTTTTGTTCTGAGCATGCTTACTGTTCGGACCCCATAGGAAACACAGTAGAACAGAAGAGTGCTCTTTTCTCAAAAGCAGAGTGTGTTTCTTGTAAAGCGAGCTAGCGTTTGTTTCCCAGTCCTAAATGGAGTTGAATCACATGCAGTTTCTGGTCCTACAAGCAAGAGTTGTTTTTTGGTAAGAAGAGTCACTATTGTGCTCCCATTGTCATACACAGGGCAAATAGGACTCGCATCTGTTCCCAGGATGTACAGTGTATTGGACTGAAGAGGATCTCCTGTTCTTGTCGTTTCCTAAGCAGAGTTGAACGAGAAATGGCCCGGGAGTGTAGGAAGCACAGTTATTTTGTTCTCAGCAAGCTCACTGTTCGGACCCCATAGGAAACACAGTAGAATAGAAGAGTGCTCTTTTCTCAAAAGCAGAGTGTGTTTCTTGTAAGGCGAGCTAGCGTTTGTTTCCCAGTCCAAAATGGAGTTGAATCACATGCAGTTTCTGGTACTACGAGCAAGGGATGTATTCTGGTAAGGAAAGTCACTATTGTGCTCCCTTTGCGATAAACAGTGAAAATAGCACTCACGTCTGTTCCCAGCATGTACAGTGTATTGGACTGAAGAGGATCTACTGCTCTTGTCAGTTTCCTAAGCAGAGTTGAACTAGATATGGCCGGTGTGTATAGGAAGCACAGTTCTTTTGTTCTGAGCAAGCTCACTGTTTTGGCTCTATAGGAAACACAGTAGAGTAGAAGAGTGCTCTTTTCTCAAAAGCAGAGTGTGTTTCTTGTAAGGCGAGCTAGCTTTTGTTTCCCAGTCCTAAATGGAGTTGAATCACATGCAGTTTCTGGTCCTACAAGCAAGAGTTGTTTTCTAGTAAGAAGAGTCACTATTGTGTTCCCATTGCCATACACAGGGCAAATAGGACTCGCATCTGTTCCCAGGATGTACAGTGTATTGGACTGAAGAGGATCTCCTGTTCTTGTCGTTTCCTAAGCAAAGTTGAACTAGATATGGCCCGTGTGTGTAGGAAGCACACTTCTTTTGTTCTGAGCAAGCTCACTCTTCGGACCCCATAGGAAACACAGTAGAGCAGAAGAGTGCTCTTTTCTCAAAAGCAGAGTGTGTTTCTTGTAAGGCGAGCTAGCGTTTGTTTCCCAGTCCTAAATGGAGTTGAATCACATGCAGTTTGTGATCCTAGGAGCAAGAGTTGTATTATGGTAAGAAGAGTCACTATTGTGCTCACATTGTCATACACAGGGCAAATAGCACTGGCGTCTGTTCCCAGCATGTAAAGTGTATTGGACTGAAGAGGACCTACTGTTCTTGTCAGTTTCCTAAGCAGAGTTGAACTAGATATGGCCCGTGTGTGTAGGAAGCACAGTTCTTTTGTTCTGAGCAAGCTCACTGTTCTGGCCCCTTAGGAAACACAGTAGAACAGAAGAGTGCTCTTTTCTCAAAAGCAGAATGTGTTTCTTCTAAGGCGAGCTAGAGTTTGTTTCCCAGTCCTAAATGGAGTTCAATCACATGCAGTTTCTGGTCCTACGAGCAAGAGTTGTATTATGGTAAGAAGAGTCACTATTGTGCTCCCATTTTCATACACAGGGCTAATAGCACTGGCGTCTGTTCCCAGCATGTAAAGTGTGTTGGACTGAAGAGGATCTACTGTTCTTGTCAGTTTCCTAAGCAGAGTTGAACTAGATATGGCCCGTGTGTGTAGGAAGCACAGTTCTTTTGTTCTGAGCAAGCTTACTGTTCGGACCCCATAGGAAACACAGTAGAACAGAAGAGTGCTCTTTTCTCAAAAGCAGAGTGTGTTTCTTGTAAAGTGAGCTAGCGTTTGTTTCCCAGTCCAAAATGGAGTTGAATCACATGCAGTTTCTGGTCGTACAAGCAAGAGTTGTTTTTTGGTAAGAAGAGTCACTATTGAGCTCCCATTGCGATACACAGGGCAAATAGCACTCGCGTCTGTTCCCAGCATGTACAGTGTATTGGACTGAAGAGGATCTACTGCTCTTGTCAGTTTCCTAAGCAGAGTTGATCTAGATATGGCCGGTGTGTATAGGAAGCACAGTTCTTTTGTTCTGAGCAAGCTCACTGTTTTGGCCCTATAGGAAACACAGTAGAGTAGAAGAGTGCTCTTTTCTCAAAAGCAGAGTGTGTTTCTTGTAAGGCGAGCTAGCTTTTGTTTCCCAGTCCTAAATGGAGTTGAATCACATGCAGTTTCTGGTCCTACAATCAAGAGTTGTTTTCTAGTAAGAAGAGTCACTATTGTGTTCCCATTGGCATAAACAGGGCAAATAGGACTCCTGTCTGTTCCCAGGATGTACAGTGTATTGGACTGAAGACGATCTACTGTTCTTGTCAATTTCCTAAGCAAAGTTGAACTAGATATGGCCCGTGTGTGTAGGAAGTACACTTCTTTTGTTCTGAGCAAGCTCACTCTTCTGGCCCTATAGGAAACACAGTAGAGTAGAAGAGTGCTCTTTTCTCAAAAGCAGAATGTGTTTCTTGTAAGGCGAGCTAGCGTTTGTTTCCCAGTTCTAAATGGAGTTCAATCACATGCAATTTCTGGTCCTATGAGCAAGAGTTGTTTTATGGTAAGAAGAGTCACTATTGCGCTCCCATTTTCATACACAGGGCAAATAGCACTGGCGTCTGTTCCCAGCATGTAAAGTGTATTGGACTGAAGAGGATCTACTGTCTTGTCAGTTTCCTAAGCAGAGTTGAACTAGATATGGCCCGTGTGTGTAGAAAGCACAGTTCTTTTGTTCTGAGCAAGCTCACTGTTCGGACCCCATAGGAAACACAGTAGAATAGAAGAATGCTCTTTTCTCAAAAGCAGAGTGTTTTTCTTGTAAAGCGAGCTAGCGTTTGTTTCCCAGTCCTAAATGGAGTTGAATCACATGCAGTTTCTGGTCCTACGAGCAAGAGTTGTTTTCTGGTAAGAAGAGTCACTATTGCGCTCCCATGGTCATACACAGGGCAAATAGCACTGGCGTCTGTTCCCAGCATGTACAGTGTATTGGACTGAAGATAATCTACTGTTCTTGTCAGTTTCCTAAGCAGAGTTGAACTAGATATGGCCCGTGTGTGTAGGAAGCACAGTTCTTTTGTTCTGAGCAAGCTCACTGTTCGGACCCCACAGGAAACACAGTAGAATAGAAGAGTGCTCTTTTCTCAAAAGCAGAGTGTGTTTCTTGTAAGGCGAGCTAGCGTTTGTTTCCCAGTCCAAAATGGAGTTGAATCACATGCAGTTTCTGGTCCTACGAGCAAGGGATGTATTCTGGTAAGGAAAGTCACTATTGTGCTCCCTTTGTGATAAACAGTGAAAATAGCACTCACGTCTGTTCCCAGCAAGTACAGTATATTGGACTGAAGAGGAGCTACTGTTCTTGTCAGTTTCCTAAGCAGAGTTGAACTAGATATGGCTCGTGTGTGTAGGAAGCACAGTTCTTTTGTTCTGAGCAAGCTCACTGTTCTGGCCCTATAGGAAACACAGAAGAGTAGAAGAGTGCTCTTTTCTGAGAAGCAGAATGTGTTTCTTGTAAGGTGAGCTAGCTTTGGTTTCCCAGTCCTAAATGGAGTTGAATCACATGCAGTTTCTGGTCCTACGAGCAAGAGTTGTTTTCTGGTAAGAGTCACTATTGCGCTCCTATTGCCATACACAGTGCAAACAACACTTGCTACTGTTCTTTACAAGTACAGTGTATTGGACAGAAGAGGAACTACTGTTCTTGTCAGTTTCCTAAGCAGAGTTGAACTAGATATGGCCCGTGTGTGTAGGAAGCACAGTTCTTTTGTTCTGAGCAAGCTCACTTTTCGGACCCCATAGGAAACACAGTAGAGTAGAAGAGTGCTCTTTTCTCAAAAGCAGAGTGTGTTTCTTGTAAGGTGAGCTAGAGTTTGTTTCCCAGTCCTAAATGGAGTTGAATCACATGCAGTTTGTGATCCTAGGAGCAAGAGTTGTTTTCTGGTAAGAAGAGTCACTATTGCGCTCCCATTGTCATTCACAGGGCAAATAGCACTGGCTTCTGTTCCCAGCATGTACAGTGTATTGGACTGAAGAGGATCTACTGTTCTTGTCAGTTTCCTAAGCAGAGTTGAACTAGATATGGCCCGTGTGTGTAGGAAGCACAGTTCTTTTGTTCTGAGCAAGCTCACTGTTCTGGCCCTTTAGGAAACACAGTAGAGTGAAGAGTGCTCTTTTCTCAAAAGCAGAATGTGTTTCTTCTAAGGCGAGCTAGAGTTTGTTTCCCAGTCCTAAATGGAGTTCAATCACATGCAGTTTCTGGTCCTACGAGCAAGAGTTGTATTATGGTAAGAAGAGTCACTATTGTGCTCCCATTTTCATACACAGGGCTAATAGCACTGGCGTCTGTTCCCAGCATGTAAAGTGTGTTGGACTGAAGAGGATCTACTGTTCTTGTCAGTTTCCTAAGCAGAGTTGAACTAGATATGGCCCGTGTGTGTAGGAAGCACAGTTCTTTTGTTCTGAGCAAGCTTACTGTTCGGACCTCATAAAAAACACAGTAGAACAGAAGAGTGCTCTATTCTCAAAAGCAGAGTGTGTTTCTTGTAAAGCGAGCTAGCGTTTGTTTCCCAGTCCAAAATGGAGTTGAATCACATGCAGTTTCTGGTCGTACAAGCAAGAGTTGTTTTTTGGTAAGAAGAGTCACTATTGCGCTCCCATTGTCATACACAGGGCAAATAGCACTCGCGTCTGTTCCCAGCATGTACAGTGTATTGGACTGAAGATGATCTACTGTTCTTCTCAGTTTCCTAAGCAGAGTTGAATTAGATATGGCCCGGGAGTGTAGGAAGCACAGTTCTTTTGTTCTGAGCATGCTTACTGTTCGGACCCCATAGGAAACACAGTAGAACAGAAGAGTGCTCTTTTCTCAAAAGCAGAGTGTGTTTCTTGTAAAGCGAGCTAGCGTTTGTTTCCCAGTCCTAAATGGAGTTGAATCACATGCAGTTTCTGGTCCTACAAGCAAGAGTTGTTTTTTGGTAAGAAGAGTCACTATTGTGCTCCCATTGTCATACACAGGGCAAATAGGACTCGCATCTGTTCCCAGGATGTACAGTGTATTGGACTGAAGAGGATCTCCTGTTCTTGTCGTTTCCTAAGCAGAGTTGAACGAGAAATGGCCCGGGAGTGTAGGAAGCACAGTTATTTTGTTCTCAGCAAGCTCACTGTTCGGACCCCATAGGAAACACAGTAGAATAGAAGAGTGCTCTTTTCTCAAAAGCAGAGTGTGTTTCTTGTAAGGCGAGCTAGCGTTTGTTTCCCAGTCCAAAATGGAGTTGAATCACATGCAGTTTCTGGTACTACGAGCAAGGGATGTATTCTGGTAAGGAAAGTCACTATTGTGCTCCCTTTGCGATAAACAGTGAAAATAGCACTCACGTCTGTTCCCAGCATGTACAGTGTATTGGACTGAAGAGGATCTACTGCTCTTGTCAGTTTCCTAAGCAGAGTTGAACTAGATATGGCCGGTGTGTATAGGAAGCACAGTTCTTTTGTTCTGAGCAAGCTCACTGTTTTGGCTCTATAGGAAACACAGTAGAGTAGAAGAGTGCTCTTTTCTCAAAAGCAGAGTGTGTTTCTTGTAAGGCGAGCTAGCTTTTGTTTCCCAGTCCTAAATGGAGTTGAATCACATGCAGTTTCTGGTCCTACAAGCAAGAGTTGTTTTCTAGTAAGAAGAGTCACTATTGTGTTCCCATTGCCATACACAGGGCAAATAGGACTCGCATCTGTTCCCAGGATGTACAGTGTATTGGACTGAAGAGGATCTCCTGTTCTTGTCGTTTCCTAAGCAAAGTTGAACTAGATATGGCCCGTGTGTGTAGGAAGCACACTTCTTTTGTTCTGAGCAAGCTCACTCTTCGGACCCCATAGGAAACACAGTAGAGCAGAAGAGTGCTCTTTTCTCAAAAGCAGAGTGTGTTTCTTGTAAGGCGAGCTAGCGTTTGTTTCCCAGTCCTAAATGGAGTTGAATCACATGCAGTTTGTGATCCTAGGAGCAAGAGTTGTATTATGGTAAGAAGAGTCACTATTGTGCTCACATTGTCATACACAGGGCAAATAGCACTGGCGTCTGTTCCCAGCATGTAAAGTGTATTGGACTGAAGAGGACCTACTGTTCTTGTCAGTTTCCTAAGCAGAGTTGAACTAGATATGGCCCGTGTGTGTAGGAAGCACAGTTCTTTTGTTCTGAGCAAGCTCACTGTTCTGGCCCCTTAGGAAACACAGTAGAACAGAAGAGTGCTCTTTTCTCAAAAGCAGAATGTGTTTCTTCTAAGGCGAGCTAGAGTTTGTTTCCCAGTCCTAAATGGAGTTCAATCACATGCAGTTTCTGGTCCTACGAGCAAGAGTTGTATTATGGTAAGAAGAGTCACTATTGTGCTCCCATTTTCATACACAGGGCTAATAGCACTGGCGTCTGTTCCCAGCATGTAAAGTGTGTTGGACTGAAGAGGATCTACTGTTCTTGTCAGTTTCCTAAGCAGAGTTGAACTAGATATGGCCCGTGTGTGTAGGAAGCACAGTTCTTTTGTTCTGAGCAAGCTTACTGTTCGGACCCCATAGGAAACACAGTAGAACAGAAGAGTGCTCTTTTCTCAAAAGCAGAGTGTGTTTCTTGTAAAGTGAGCTAGCGTTTGTTTCCCAGTCCAAAATGGAGTTGAATCACATGCAGTTTCTGGTCGTACAAGCAAGAGTTGTTTTTTGGTAAGAAGAGTCACTATTGAGCTCCCATTGCGATACACAGGGCAAATAGCACTCGCGTCTGTTCCCAGCATGTACAGTGTATTGGACTGAAGAGGATCTACTGCTCTTGTCAGTTTCCTAAGCAGAGTTGATCTAGATATGGCCGGTGTGTATAGGAAGCACAGTTCTTTTGTTCTGAGCAAGCTCACTGTTTTGGCCCTATAGGAAACACAGTAGAGTAGAAGAGTGCTCTTTTCTCAAAAGCAGAGTGTGTTTCTTGTAAGGCGAGCTAGCTTTTGTTTCCCAGTCCTAAATGGAGTTGAATCACATGCAGTTTCTGGTCCTACAATCAAGAGTTGTTTTCTAGTAAGAAGAGTCACTATTGTGTTCCCATTGGCATAAACAGGGCAAATAGGACTCCTGTCTGTTCCAGGATGTACAGTGTATTGGACTGAAGACGATCTACTGTTCTTGTCAATTTCCTAAGCAAAGTTGAACTAGATATGGCCCGTGTGTGTAGGAAGTACACTTCTTTTGTTCTGAGCAAGCTCACTCTTCTGGCCCTATAGGAAACACAGTAGAGTAGAAGAGTGCTCTTTTCTCAAAAGCAGAATGTGTTTCTTGTAAGGCGAGCTAGCGTTTGTTTCCCAGTTCTAAATGGAGTTCAATCACATGCAATTTCTGGTCCTATGAGCAAGAGTTGTTTTATGGTAAGAAGAGTCACTATTGCGCTCCCATTTTCATACACAGGGCAAATAGCACTGGCGTCTGTTCCCAGCATGTAAAGTGTATTGGACTGAAGAGGATCTACTGTCTTGTCAGTTTCCTAAGCAGAGTTGAACTAGATATGGCCCGTGTGTGTAGAAAGCACAGTTCTTTTGTTCTGAGCAAGCTCACTGTTCGGACCCCATAGGAAACACAGTAGAATAGAAGAATGCTCTTTTCTCAAAAGCAGAGTGTTTTTCTTGTAAAGCGAGCTAGCGTTTGTTTCCCAGTCCTAAATGGAGTTGAATCACATGCAGTTTCTGGTCCTACGAGCAAGAGTTGTTTTCTGGTAAGAAGAGTCACTATTGCGCTCCCATGGTCATACACAGGGCAAATAGCACTGGCGTCTGTTCCCAGCATGTACAGTGTATTGGACTGAAGATAATCTACTGTTCTTGTCAGTTTCCTAAGCAGAGTTGAACTAGATATGGCCCGTGTGTGTAGGAAGCACAGTTCTTTTGTTCTGAGCAAGCTCACTGTTCGGACCCCACAGGAAACACAGTAGAATAGAAGAGTGCTCTTTTCTCAAAAGCAGAGTGTGTTTCTTGTAAGGCGAGCTAGCGTTTGTTTCCCAGTCCAAAATGGAGTTGAATCACATGCAGTTTCTGGTCCTACGAGCAAGGGATGTATTCTGGTAAGGAAAGTCACTATTGTGCTCCCTTTGTGATAAACAGTGAAAATAGCACTCACGTCTGTTCCCAGCAAGTACAGTATATTGGACTGAAGAGGAGCTACTGTTCTTGTCAGTTTCCTAAGCAGAGTTGAACTAGATATGGCTCGTGTGTGTAGGAAGCACAGTTCTTTTGTTCTGAGCAAGCTCACTGTTCTGGCCCTATAGGAAACACAGAAGAGTAGAAGAGTGCTCTTTTCTGAGAAGCAGAATGTGTTTCTTGTAAGGTGAGCTAGCTTTGGTTTCCCAGTCCTAAATGGAGTTGAATCACATGCAGTTTCTGGTCCTACGAGCAAGAGTTGTTTTCTGGTAAGAGTCACTATTGCGCTCCTATTGCCATACACAGTGCAAACAACACTTGCTACTGTTCTTTACAAGTACAGTGTATTGGACAGAAGAGGAACTACTGTTCTTGTCAGTTTCCTAAGCAGAGTTGAACTAGATATGGCCCGTGTGTGTAGGAAGCACAGTTCTTTTGTTCTGAGCAAGCTCACTTTTCGGACCCCATAGGAAACACAGTAGAGTAGAAGAGTGCTCTTTTCTCAAAAGCAGAGTGTGTTTCTTGTAAGGTGAGCTAGAGTTTGTTTCCCAGTCCTAAATGGAGTTGAATCACATGCAGTTTGTGATCCTAGGAGCAAGAGTTGTTTTCTGGTAAGAAGAGTCACTATTGCGCTCCCATTGTCATTCACAGGGCAAATAGCACTGGCTTCTGTTCCCAGCATGTACAGTGTATTGGACTGAAGAGGATCTACTGTTCTTGTCAGTTTCCTAAGCAGAGTTGAACTAGATATGGCCCGTGTGTGTAGGAAGCACAGTTCTTTTGTTCTGAGCAAGCTCACTGTTCTGGCCCTTTAGGAAACACAGTAGAGTGAAGAGTGCTCTTTTCTCAAAAGCAGAATGTGTTTCTTCTAAGGCGAGCTAGAGTTTGTTTCCCAGTCCTAAATGGAGTTCAATCACATGCAGTTTCTGGTCCTACGAGCAAGAGTTGTATTATGGTAAGAAGAGTCACTATTGTGCTCCCATTTTCATACACAGGGCTAATAGCACTGGCGTCTGTTCCCAGCATGTAAAGTGTGTTGGACTGAAGAGGATCTACTGTTCTTGTCATTTTCCTAAGCAGAGTTGAACTAGATATGGCCCGTGTGTGTAGGAAGCACAGTTCTTTTGTTCTGAGCAAGCTTACTGTTCGGACCTCATAAAAAACACAGTAGAACAGAAGGGTGCTCTATTCTCAAAAGCAGAGTGTGTTTCTTGTAAAGCGAGCTAGCGTTTGTTTCCCAGTCCAAAATGGAGTTGAATCACATGCAGTTTCTGGTCGTACAAGCAAGAGTTGTTTTTTGGTAAGAAGAGTCACTATTGCGCTCCCATTGTCATACACAGGGCAAATAGCACTCGCGTCTGTTCCCAGCATGTACAGTGTATTGGACTGAAGATGATCTACTGTTCTTCTCAGTTTCCTAAGCAGAGTTGAATTAGATATGGCCCGGGAGTGTAGGAAGCACAGTTCTTTTGTTCTGAGCAAGCTCACTGTTCGGACCCCATAGGAAACACAGTAGAATAGAAGAGTGCTCTTTTCTCAAAAGAAGAGTGTGTTTCTTGTAAGGCGAGCTAGCGTTTGTTTCCCAGTCCAAAATGGAGTTGAATCACATGCAGTTTCTGGTCCTACGAGCAAGGGATGTATTCTGGTAAGGAAAGTCACTATTGTGCTCCCTTTGCGATAAACAGTGAAAATAGCACTCATGTCTGTTGAAAGCAAGTACAGTGTATTGGACTGAAGAGGAGCTACTGTTCTTGTCAGTTTCCTAAGAAGAGTTGAACTAGATATGGCTCGTGTGTGTAGGAAGCACAGTTCTTTTGTTCTGAGCAAGCTCACTGTTCTGGCCCTATAGGAAACACAGAAGAGTAGAAGAGTGCTCTTTTCTCAGAAGCAGAGTGTGTTTCTTGTAAGGTGAGCTAGCGTTGGTTTCCCAGTCCTAAATGGAGTTGAATCACATGCAGTTTCTGGTCCTACGAGCAAGAGTTGTTTTCTGGTAAGAGTCACTATTGCGCTCCTATTGCCATACACAGTGCAAACAACACTTGCTACTGTTCTTTACAAGTACAGTGTATTGGACAGAAGAGGAACTACTGTTCTTGTCAGTTTCCTAAGCAGAGTTGAACTAGATATGGCCCGTGTGTGTAGGAAGCACAGTTCTTTTGTTCTGAGCAAGCTCACTGTTCGGACCCCATAGGAAACACAGTAGAGTAGAAGAGTGCTCTTTTCTCAAAAGCAGAGTGTGTTTCTTGTAAGGTGAGCTAGAGTTTGTTTCCCAGTCCTAAATGGAGTTGAATCACATGCAGTTTCTGATCCTAGGAGCAAGAGTTGTTTTCTGGTAAGAAGAGTCACTATTGTGCTCCCATTGTCATACACAGGACAAATAGCACTGGCTTCTGTTCCCAGCATGTACAGTGTATTGGACTGAAGAGGATCTACTGTTCTTGTCAGTTTCCTATGCAGAGTTGAACTAGATATGGCCGGTGTGTGTAGGAAGCACAGTTCATTTGTTCTGAACAAGCTCACTGTTCTGGCCCTTTAGGAAACACAGTAAGGTAGAAGAGTGCTCTTTTCTCAAAAGCAGAGTGTGTTTCTTGTAAGGTGAGCTAGCTTTTTTTCCCAGTCCTAAATGGAGTTGAATTACATGCAGTATCTTGTCCTATGAGCAAGAGTTGTTTTCTGGTAAGAAGAGTCACTATTGTGCTCCTATTGCCATACACAGTGTAAACAACACTTGCTACTGTTCTTTTCAAGTACAGTGTATTGGACAGAAGAGGAGCTACTGTTCTTTTCAGTTTCCTAAGCAGAGTTGAACTAGATATGGCCCGTGTGTGTAGGAAGCACAGTTCTTTTGTTCTGAGCAAGCTTACTGTTCGGACCCCATAGGAAACACAGTAGAACAGAAGAGTGCTCTTTTCTCAAAAGCAGAGTGTGTTTCTTGTAAAGCGAGCTAGCGTTTGTTTCCCAGTCCTAAATGGAGTTCAATCACATGCAGTTTCCGGTCCTACAAGCAAGAGTTGTTTTTTGGTAAGAAGAGTCACTATTGCGCTCCCATTGTCATACACAGGGCAAATAGCACTCGCGTCTGTTCCCAGCATGTACAGTGTATTGGACTGAAGATGATCTACTGTTCTTGTCAGTTTCCTAAGCAGAGTTGAACTAGATATGGCCCGTGTGTGTAGGAAGCACAGTTCTTTTGTTCTGAGCAAGCTTACTGTTCGGACCCCATAGGAAACACAGTAGAACAGAAGAGTGCTCTTTTCTCAAAAGCAGAGTGTTTTTCTTGTAAAGCGAGCTAGCGTTTGTTTCCCAGTCCTAAATGGAGTTGAATCACATGCAGTTTCTGGTCCTACGAGCAAGAGTTGTTTTCTGGTAAGAAGAGTCACTATTGCGCTCCCATTGTCATACACAGGGCAAATAGCACTGGCGTCTGTTCCCAGCATGTACAGTGTATTGGACTGAAGATAATCTACTGTTCTTGTCAGTTTCCTAAGCAGAGTTGAACTAGATATGGCCTGTGTGTGTAGGAAGCACAGTTCTTTTGTTCTGAGCAAGCTCACTGTTCGGACCCCACAGGAAACACACTAGAGTAGAAGAGTGCTCTTTTCTCAAAAGCAGAGTGTTTTTCTTGTAAGGCGAGCTAGCGTTTGTTTCCCAGTCCAAAGTGGAGTTGAATCACATGCAGTTTCTGGTCCTACGAGCAAGGGATGTATTCTGGTAAGGAAAGTCACTATTGTGCTCCCTTTGTGATAAACAGTGAAAATAGCACTCACGTCTGTTCCCAGCAAGTACAGTGTATTGGACTGAAGAGGAGCTACTGTTCTTGTCAGTTTCCTAAGCAGAGTTGAACTAGATATGGCTCGTGTGTGTAGGAAGCACAGTTCTTTTGTTCTGAGCAAGCTCACTGTTCTGGCCCTATAGGAAACACAGAAGAGTAGAAGAGTGCTCTTTTCTGAGAAGCAGAATGTGTTTCTTGTAAGGTGAGCTAGTGTTGGTTTCCCAGTCCTAAATGGAGTTGAATCACATGCAGTTTCTGGTCCTACGAGCAAGAGTTGTTTTCTGGTAAGAGTCACTATTGCGCTCCTATTGCCATACACAGTGCAAACAACACTTGCTACTGTTTTTTACAAGTACAGTGTATTGGACAGAAGAGGAACTACTGTTCTTGTCAGTTTCCTAAGCAGAGTTGAACTAGATGTGGCCCGTGTGTGTAGGAAGCACAGTTCTTTTGTTCTGAGCAAGCTCACTTTTCGGACCCCATAGGAAACACAGTAGAGTAGAAGAGTGCTCTTTTCTCAAAAGCAGAGTGTGTTTCTTGTAAGGCGAGCTAGAGTTTGTTTCCCAGTCCTAAATGGAGTTGAATCACATGCAGTTTGTGATCCTAGGAGCAAAAGTTGTTTTCTGGTAAGAAGAGTCACTATTGCGCTCCCATTGTCATTCACAGGGCAAATAGCACTGGCTTCTGTTCCCAGCATGTACAGTGTATTGGACTGAAGAGGATCTACTGTTCTTGTCAGTTTCCTAAGCAGAGTTGAACTAGATATGGCCCGTGTGTGTAGCAAGCACAGTTCTTTTGTTCTGAGCAAGCTCACTGTTCGGACCCCATAGGAAACACAGTAGAGTAGAAGTGTGCTCTTTTCTCAAAAGCAGAGTGTGTTTCTTGTAAGGTGAGCTAGAGTTTGTTTCCCAGTCCTAAATGGAGTTGAATCACATGCAGTTTCTGAACCTAGGAGCAAGAGTTGTTTTCTGGTAAGAAGAGTCACTGTTGTGCTCCCATTGTCATACACAGGACAAATAGCACTGGCTTCTGTTCCCAGCATGTGCAGTGTATTGGACTGAAGAGGATCTACTGTTCTTGTCAGTTTCCTATGCAGAGTTGAACTAGATATGGCCGGTGTGTGTAGGAAGCACAGTTCTTTAGTTCTGAGCAAGCTCACTGTTCTGGCCCTTTAGGAAACAGAGTAGAGTAGAAGAGTGCTCTTTTCTCAAAAGCAGAGTGTGTTTCTTGTAAGGTGAGCTAGCTTTTTTTCCCAGTCCTAAATGGAGTTGAATTACATGCAGTATCTTGTCCAATGAGCAAGAGTTGTTTTCTGGTAAGAAGAGTCACTATTGTGCTCCTATTGCCATACACAGTGTAAACAACACTTGCTACTGTTCTTTGCAAGTACAGTGTATTGGACTGAAGAGGAGCTACTGTTCTTGTCAGTTTCCTAAGCAGAGTTGAACTAGATATAGCCCGTGTGTGTAGGAAGCACAGTTCTTTTGTTTTGAGCAAGCTCACTGTTCTGGCCCTATAGGAAACACAGTAGAGTAGAAGAGTGCTCTTTTCTCAAAAGCAGAGTGTGTTTCTTGTAAGGCGAGCTAGCTTTTGTTTCCCAGTCCTAAATGGAGTTGAATCACATGCAGTTTCTGGTCCTACAAGCAAGAGTTGTTTTCTAGTAAGAAGAGTCACTATTGTGTTCCCATTGCCATAAACAGGGCAAAGAGGACTCCTGTCTGTTCCCAGGATGTACAGTGTATTGGACTGAAGATGATCTACTGTTCTTGTCAGTTTCCTAAGCAAAGTTGAACTAGATATGGCCCGTGTGTGTAGGAAGTACACTTCTTTTGTTCTGAGCAAGCTCACTCTTCTGGCCCTATAGGAAACACATTAAAGTAGAAGAGTGCTCTTTTCTCAAAAGCAGAATGTGTTTCTTGTAAGGCGAGCTAGCGTTTGTTTTCCAGTCCTAAATGGAGTTCAATCACATCCAATTTCTGGTCCTACGAGCAAGAGTTGTTTTATGGTAAGAAGAGTCACTATTGCGCTCCCATTTTCATACACAGGGCAAATAGCACTGGCGTCTGTTCCCAGCATGTAAAGTGTATTGGACTGAAGAGGATCTACTGTTCTTGTCAGTTTCCTAATCAGAGTTGAACTAGATATGGCCCGTGTGTGTAGGAAGCACAGTTCTTTTGTTCTGAGCAAGCTCACTGTTCGGACCCCATAGGAAACACAGTAGAATAGAAGAGTGCTCTTTTCTCAAAACCAGAGTGTGTTTCATGTAAGGCGAACTAGCTTTTGTTTCCCAGTCCTAAATGGAGTTGAATCACATGCAGTTTCTGGTCCTACAAATAATAGTTGTTTTCTAGTAAGAAGAGTCACTATTGTGTTCCCATTGTATACACAGGGCAAATAGGACTCGCATCTGTTCCCAGGATGTACAGTGTATTGGACTGAAGAGGATCTCCTGTTCTT
Source organism: Peromyscus eremicus (assembly GCF_949786415.1). NCBI lineage: Eukaryota > Metazoa > Chordata > Mammalia > Rodentia > Cricetidae > Peromyscus > Peromyscus eremicus. The sequence goes on along the minus strand of NW_026734910.1, from coordinate 9,518 downwards.
GTCGTTTCCTAAGCAAAGTTGAACTAGATATGGCCCGTGTGTGTAGGAAGTACACTTCTTTTGTTCTGAGCAAGCTCACTCTTCTGGCCCTACAGGAAACACAGTAGAGTAGAAGAGTGCTCTTTTCTCAAAAGCAGAATGTGTTTCTTGTAAGGCGAGCTAGCGTTGTTTCCCAGTCCTAAATGGAGTTCAATCACATGCAGTTTCTGGTCCTAAGAGCAAGAGTTTTATTATGGTAAGAAGAGTCACTATTGTGCTCCCATTGTCATACACAGGGCAGATAGCACTGGCGTCTGTTCCCAGCATGTAAAGTGTATTGGACTGAAGAGGAGCTACTGTTCTTGTCAGCTTCCTAAGCAGAGTTGAACTACATATGGCCCGTGTGTGTAGGAAGCACAGTTCTTTTGTTCTGAGCAAGCTTACTGTTCGGACCCCATAGGAAACACAGTAGAGTAGAAGAGTGCTCTTTTCTCAAAAGCAGAGTGTGTTTCTTGTAAGGCGAGCTAGAGTTTGTTTCCCAGTCCTAAATGGAGTTGAATCACATGCAGTTTCTGATCCTAGGAGCAAGAGTTGTTTTCTGGTAAGAAGAGTCACTATTGCGCTCCCTTTGTCATACACAGGGCAAATAGCACTGGCTTCTGTTCCCAGCATGTACAGTGTATTGGACTGAAGAGGATCTACTGTTCTTGTCAGTTTCCTAAGCAGAGTTGAACTAGATATGGCCGTTGTGTGTAGGAAGCACAGTTCTTTTGTTCTGAGCAAGCTCACTGTTCTGGCCCTTCAGGAAACACAGTAGAGTAGAAGAGTGCTCTTTTCTCAAAAGCAGAATGTGTTTCTTCTAAGGCGAGCTAGCGTTTGTTTCCCAGTCCTAAATGGAGTTCAATCACATGCAGTTTCTGGTCCTACAAGCAAGAGTTGTATTATGGTAAGAAGAGTCACTATTGTGCTCCCATTGTCATACACAGGGCAAATAGCACTGGCGTCTGTTCCCAGCATGTAAAGTGTGTTGGACTGAAGAGGATCTACTGTTCTTGTCAGTTTCCTAAGCAGAGTTGAACTAGATATGGCCCGTGTGTGTAGGAAGCACAGTTCTTTTGTTCTGAGCAAGCTTACTGTTCGGACCCCATAGGAAACACAGTAGAACAGAAGAGTGCTCTTTTCTCAAAAGCAGAGTGTGTTTCTTGTAAAGCGAGCTAGCGTTTGTTTCCCAGTCCTAAATGGAGTTCAATCACATGCAGTTTCCGGTCCTACAAGCAAGAGTTGTTTTTTGTTAAGAAGAGTCACTATTGCGCTCCCATTGTCATACACAGGGCAAATAGCACTCGCGTCTGTTCCCAGCATGTACAGTGTATTGGACTGAAGATGATCTACTGTTCTTGTCAGTTTCCTAAGCAGAGTTGAACTAGATATGGCCCGGGAGTGTAGGAAGCACTGTTCTTTTGTTCTCAGCAAGCTCACTGTTCAGACCCCATAGGAAACACAGTAGAATAGAAGAGTGCTCTTTTCTCAAAAGCAGAGTGTGTTTCTTGTAAGGCGAGCTAGCGTTTGTTTCCCAGTCCAAAATGGAGTTGAATCACATGCAGTTTCTGGTCCTACGAGCAAGGGATGTATTCTGGTAAGGAAAGTCACTATTGTGCTCCCTTTGCGATAAACAGTGAAAATAGCACTCACGTCTGTTCCCAGCATGTACAGTGTATTGGACTGAAGAGGATCTACTGCTCTTGTCAGTTTCCTAAGCAGAGTTGAACTAGATATGGCCGGTGTGTATAGGAAGCACAGTTCTTTTGTTCTGAGCAAGCTCACTGTTTTGGCCCTACAAGAAACACACTAGAGTAGAAGAGTGCTCTTTTCTCAAAAGCAGAGTGTGTTTCTTGTAAGGCGAGCTAGCTTTTGTTTCCCAGTCCTAAATGGAGTTGAATCACATGCAGTTTCTGGTCCTACAAGCAAGAGTTGTTTTCTAGTAAGAAGAGTCACTATTGTGTTCCCATTGACATAAACAGGGCAAATAGGACTCCTGTCTGTTCCCAGGATGTAAAGTGTATTGGACTGAAGAGGATCTACTGTTCTTGTCAGTTTCCTAAGCAAAGTTGAACTAGATATGGCCCGTGTGTGTAGGAAGTACACTTCTTTTGTTCTGAGCAAGCTCACTCTTCTGGCCCTATACGAAACACAGTAGAGTAGAAGAGTGCTCTTTTCTCAAAAGCAGAATGTGTTTCTTGTAAGGCGAGCTAGCGTTTGTTTCCCAGTCCTAAATGGAGGTGAATCACATGCAGTTTCTGGTCCTACGAGCAAGAGTTGTTTTCTGGTAAGAAGAGTCACTATTGCGCTCCCATTGTCATACACAGGGCAAATAGCACTGGCGTCTGTTCCCAGCATGTACAGTGTATTGGACTGAAAATAATCTACTGTTCTTGTCAGTTTCCTAAGCAGAGTTGAACTAGATATGGCCCGTGTGTGTAGGAAGCACAGTTCTTTTGTTCTGAGCAAGCTCACTGTTCGGACCCCATAGGAAACACAGTAGAGTAGAAGAGTGCTCTTTTCTCAAAAGCAGAGTGTGTTTCTTGTAAGGCGAGCTAGAGTTTGTTTCCCAGTCCTAAATGGAGTTGAATCACATGCAGTTTCTGATCCTAGGAGCAAGAGTTGTTTTCTGGTAAGAAGAGTCACTATTGTGCTCCCATTGTCATACACAGGGCAAATAGCACTGGCTTCTGTTCCCAGCATGTACAGTGTATTGGACTGAAGAGGATCTACTGTTCTTGTCAGTTTCCTAAGCAGAGTTGAACTAGATATGGCCGTTGTGTGTAGGAAGCACAGTTCTTTAGTTCTGAGCAAGCTCACTGTTCTGGCCCTTTAGGAAACAGAGTAGAGTAGAAGAGTGCTCTTTTCTCAAAAGCAGAGTGTGTTTCTTGTAAGGCGAGCTAGCGTTTGTTTCCCAGTCCTAAATGGAGTTCAATCACATGCAGTTTCTGGTCCTACGAGCAAGAGTTGTATTATGGTAAGAAGAGTCACTATTGTGCTCCCATTGTCATACACAGGGCAAATAGCACTCGCGTCTGTTCCCAGCATGTAAAGTGTGTTGGACTGAAGAGGATCTACTGTTCTTGTCAGTTTCCTAAGCAGAGTTGAACTAGATATGGCCCGTGTGTAGGAAGCACATTTCTTTTGTTCTGAGCAAGCTTACTGTTCGGACCCCATAGGAAACACAGTAGAACAGAAGAGTGCTCTTTTCTCAAAAGCAGAGTGTGTTTCTTGTAAAGCGAGCTAGCGTTTGTTTCCCAGTCCTAAATGGAGTTCAATCACATGCAGTTTCCGGTCCTACAAGCAAGAGTTGTTTTTTGGTAAGAAGAGTCACTATTGCGCTCCCATTGTCATACACAGGGCAAATAGGACTCGCATCTGTTCCCAGGATGTACAGTGTATTGGACTGAAGAGGATCTTCTGTTTTTGTCGTTTCCTAAGCAAAGTTGAACTAGATATGGCCCGTGTGTGTAGGAAGTACACTTCTTTTGTTCTGAGCAAGCTCACTCTTCTGGCCCTACCGGAAACACAGTAGAGTAGAAGAGTGCTCTTTTCTCAAAAGCAGAATGTGTTTCTTGTAAGGCGAGCTAGCGTTGTTTCCCAGTCCTAAATGGAGTTCAATCACATGCAGTTTCTGGTCCTAAGAGCAAGAGTTTTATTATGGTAAGAAGAGTCACTATTGTTCTCCCATTGTCATACACAGGGCAAATAGCACTGGCGTCTGTTCCCAGCATGTAAAGTGTATTGGACTGAAGAGGAGCTACTGTTCTTGTCAGTTTCCTAAGCAGAGTTGAACTACATATGGCCCGTGTGTGTAGGAAGCACAGTTCTTTTGTTCTGAGCAAGCTTACTGTTCGGACCCCATAGGAAACACAGTAGAACAGAAGAGTGCTCTTTTCTCAAAAGCAGAGTGTGTTTCTTGTAAAGCGAGCTAGGGTTTGTTTCCCAGTCCTAAATGGAGTTGAATCACATGCAGTTTCTGGTCCTACAAGCAAGAGTTGTTTTTTGGTAAGAAGAGTCACTATTGCGCTCCCATTGTCATACACAGGGCAAATAGCACTCGCGTCTGTTCCCAGCATGTACAGTGTATTGGACTGAAGATGATCTACTGTTCTTGTCAGTTTCCTAAGCAGAGTTGAATGAGATATGGCCCGGGAGTGTAGGAAGCACAGTTCTTTTGTTCTCAGCAAGCTCACTGTTCGGACCCCATAGGAAACACAGTAGAATAGAAGAGTGCTCTTTTCTCAAAAGCAGAGTGTGTTTCTTGTAAGGCGAGCTAGCGTTTGTTTCCCAGTCCAAAATGGAGTTGAATCACATGCAGTTTCTGGTCCTACGAGCAAGGGATGTATTCTGGTAAGGAAAGTCACTATTGTGCTCCCTTTGCGATAAACAGTGAAAATAGCACTCACGTCTGTTCCCAGCATGTACAGTGTATTGGACTGAAGAGGATCTACTGCTCTTGTCAGTTTCCTAAGCAGAGTTGAACTAGATATGGCCGGTGTGTATAGGAAGCACAGTTCTTTTGTTCTGAGCAAGCTCACTGTTTTGGCCCTACAAGAAACACACTAGAGTAGAAGAGTGCTCTTTTCACAAAAGCAGAGTGTGTTTCTTGTAAGGCGAGCTAGCTTTTGTTTCCCAGTCCTAAATGGAGTTGAATCACATGCAGTTTCTGGTCCTACAAGCAAGAGTTGTTTTCTAGTAAGAAGAGTCACTATTGTGTTCCCATTGACATAAACAGGGCAAATAGGACTCCTGTCTGTTCCCAGGATGTAAAGTGTATTGGACTGAAGAGGATCTACTGTTCTTGTCAGTTTCCTAAGCAAAGTTGAACTAGATATGGCCCGTGTGTGTAGGAAGTACACTTCTTTTGTTCTGAGCAAGCTCACTCTTCTGGCCCTATACGAAACACAGTAGAGTAGAAGAGTGCTCTTTTCTCAAAAGCAGAATGTGTTTCTTGTAAGGCGAGCTAGCGTTTGTTTCCCAGTCCTAAATGGAGTTCAATCACATGCAATTTCTGGTCATACGAGCAAGAGTTGTTTTATGGCAAGAAGAGTCACTATTGCGCTCCCATTTTCATACACAGGGCTAATAGCACTGGCGTCTGTTCCCAGCATGTAAAGTGTATTGGACTGAAGAGGATCTACTGTTCTTGTCAGTTTCCTAAGCAGAGTTGAACTAGATATGGCCCGTGTGTGTAGAAAGCACAGTTCTTTTGTTCTGAGCAAGCTCACTGTTCGGACCCCACAGGAAACACAGTAGAGTAGAAGAGTGCTCTTTTCTCAAAAGCAGAGTGTGTTTCTTGTAAGGCGAGCTAGAGTTTGTTTCCCAGTCCTAAATGGAGTTGAATCACATGCAGTTTCTGATCCTAGGAGCAAGAGTTGTTTTCTGGTAAGAAGAGTCACTATTGTGCTCCCATTGTCATACACAGGGCAAATAGCACTGGCTTCTGTTCCCAGCATGTACAGTGTATTGGACTGAAGAGGATCTACTGTTCTTGTCAGTTTCCTAAGCAGAGTTGAACTAGATATGGCCGTTGTGTGTAGGAAGCACAGTTCTTTTGTTCTGAGCAAGCTCACTGTTCTGGCCCTTCAGGAAACACAGTAGAGTAGAAGAGTGCTCTTTTCTCAAAAGCAGGATGTGTTTCTTCTAAGGCGAGCTAGCGTTTGTTTCCCAGTCCTAAATGGAGTTCAATCACATGCAGTTTCTGGTCCTACAAGCAAGAGTTGTATTATGGTAAGAAGAGTCACTATTGTGCTCCCATTGTCATACACAGGGCAAATAGCACTGGCGTCTGTTCCCAGCATGTAAAGTGTGTTGGACTGAAGAGGATCTACTGTTCTTGTCAGTTTCCTAAGCAGAGTTGAACTAGATATGGCCCGTGTGTGTAGGAAGCACAGTTCTTTTGTTCTGAGCAAGCTTACTGTTCGGACCCCATAGGAAACACAGTAGAACAGAAGAGTGCTCTTTTCTCAAAAGCAGAGTGTGTTTCTTGTAAAGCGAGCTAGCGTTTGTTTCCCAGTCCTAAATGGAGTTCAATCACATGCAGTTTCCGGTCCTACAAGCAAGAGTTGTTTTTTGTTAAGAAGAGTCACTATTGCGCTCCCATTGTCATACACAGGGCAAATAGCACTCGCGTCTGTTCCCAGCATGTACAGTGTATTGGACTGAAGATGATCTACTGTTCTTGTCAGTTTCCTAAGCAGAGTTGAACTAGATATGGCCCGGGAGTGTAGGAAGCACTGTTCTTTTGTTCTCAGCAAGCTCACTGTTCAGACCCCATAGGAAACACAGTAGAATAGAAGAGTGCTCTTTTCTCAAAAGCAGAGTGTGTTTCTTGTAAGGCGAGCTAGCGTTTGTTTCCCAGTCCAAAATGGAGTTGAATCACATGCAGTTTCTGGTCCTACGAGCAAGGGATGTATTCTGGTAAGGAAAGTCACTATTGTGCTCCCTTTGCGATAAACAGTGAAAATAGCACTCACGTCTGTTCCCAGCATGTACAGTGTATTGGACTGAAGAGGATCTACTGCTCTTGTCAGTTTCCTAAGCAGAGTTGAACTAGATATGGCCGGTGTGTATAGGAAGCACAGTTCTTTTGTTCTGAGCAAGCTCACTGTTTTGGCCCTACAAGAAACACACTAGAGTAGAAGAGTGCTCTTTTCTCAAAAGCAGAGTGTGTTTCTTGTAAGGCGAGCTAGCTTTTGTTTCCCAGTCCTAAATGGAGTTGAATCACATGCAGTTTCTGGTCCTACAAGCAAGAGTTGTTTTCTAGTAAGAAGAGTCACTATTGTGTTCCCATTGACATAAACAGGGCAAATAGGACTCCTGTCTGTTCCCAGGATGTAAAGTGTATTGGACTGAAGAGGATCTACTGTTCTTGTCAGTTTCCTAAGCAAAGTTGAACTAGATATGGCCCGTGTGTGTAGGAAGTACACTTCTTTTGTTCTGAGCAAGCTCACTCTTCTGGCCCTATACGAAACACAGTAGAGTAGAAGAGTGCTCTTTTCTCAAAAGCAGAATGTGTTTCTTGTAAGGCGAGCTAGCGTTTGTTTCCCAGTCCTAAATGGAGGTGAATCACATGCAGTTTCTGGTCCTACGAGCAAGAGTTGTTTTCTGGTAAGAAGAGTCACTATTGCGCTCCCATTGTCATACACAGGGCAAATAGCACTGGCGTCTGTTCCCAGCATGTACAGTGTATTGGACTGAAAATAATCTACTGTTCTTGTCAGTTTCCTAAGCAGAGTTGAACTAGATATGGCCCGTGTGTGTAGGAAGCACAGTTCTTTTGTTCTGAGCAAGCTCACTGTTCAGACCCCATAGGAAACACAGTAGAGTAGAAGAGTGCTCTTTTCTCAAAAGCAGAGTGTGTTTCTTGTAAGGCGAGCTAGAGTTTGTTTCCCAGTCCTAAATGGAGTTGAATCACATGCAGTTTCTGATCCTAGGAGCAAGAGTTGTTTTCTGGTAAGAAGAGTCACTATTGTGCTCCCATTGTCATACACAGGGCAAATAGCACTGGCTTCTGTTCCCAGCATGTACAGTGTATTGGACTGAAGAGGATCTACTGTTCTTGTCAGTTTCCTAAGCAGAGTTGAACTAGATATGGCCGTTGTGTGTAGGAAGCACAGTTCTTTAGTTCTGAGCAAGCTCACTGTTCTGGCCCTTTAGGAAACAGAGTAGAGTAGAAGAGTGCTCTTTTCTCAAAAGCAGAGTGTGTTTCTTGTAAGGCGAGCTAGCGTTTGTTTCCCAGTCCTAAATGGAGTTCAATCACATGCAGTTTCTGGTCCTACGAGCAAGAGTTGTATTATGGTAAGAAGAGTCACTATTGTGCTCCCATTGTCATACACAGGGCAAATAGCACTGGCGTCTGTTCCCAGCATGTAAAGTGTGTTGGACTGAAGAGGATCTACTGTTCTTGTCAGTTTCCTAAGCAGAGTTGAACTAGATATGGCCCGTGTGTAGGAAGCACATTTCTTTTGTTCTGAGCAAGCTTACTGTTCGGACCCCATAGGAAACACAGTAGAACAGAAGAGTGCTCTTTCTCAAAAGCAGAGTGTGTTTCTTGTAAAGCGAGCTAGCGTTTGTTTCCCAGTCCTAAATGGAGTTCAATCACATGCAGTTTCCGGTCCTACAAGCAAGAGTTGTTTTTTGGTAAGAAGAGTCACTATTGCGCTCCCATTGTCATACACAGGGCAAATAGGACTCGCATCTGTTCCCAGGATGTACAGTGTATTGGACTGAAGAGGATCTCCTGTTCTTGTCGTTTCCTAAGCAAAGTTGAACTAGATATGGCCCGTGTGTGTAGGAAGTACACTTCTTTTGTTCTGAGCAAGCTCACTCTTCTGGCCCTACCGGAAACACAGTAGAGTAGAAGAGTGCTCTTTTCTCAAAAGCAGAATGTGTTTCTTGTAAGGCGAGCTAGCGTTGTTTCCCAGTCCTAAATGGAGTTCAATCACATGCAGTTTCTGGTCCTAAGAGCAAGAGTTTTATTATGGTAAGAAGAGTCACTATTGTTCTCCCATTGTCATACACAGGGCAAATAGCACTGGCGTCTGTTCCCAGCATGTAAAGTGTATTGGACTGAAGAGGAGCTACTGTTCTTGTCAGTTTCCTAAGCAGAGTTGAACTACATATGGCCCGTGTGTGTAGGAAGCACAGTTCTTTTGTTCTGAGCAAGCTTACTGTTCGGACCCCATAGGAAACACAGTAGAACAGAAGAGTGCTCTTTTCTCAAAAGCAGAGTGTGTTTCTTGTAAAGCGAGCTAGGGTTTGTTTCCCAGTCCTAAATGGAGTTGAATCACATGCAGTTTCTGGTCCTACAAGCAAGAGTTGTTTTTTGGTAAGAAGAGTCACTATTGCGCTCCCATTGTCATACACAGGGCAAATAGCACTCGCGTCTGTTCCCAGCATGTACAGTGTATTGGACTGAAGATGATCTACTGTTCTTGTCAGTTTCCTAAGCAGAGTTGAATGAGATATGGCCCGGGAGTGTAGGAAGCACAGTTCTTTTGTTCTCAGCAAGCTCACTGTTCGGACCCCATAGGAAACACAGTAGAATAGAAGAGTGCTCTTTTCTCAAAAGCAGAGTGTGTTTCTTGTAAGGCGAGCTAGCGTTTGTTTCCCAGTCCAAAATGGAGTTGAATCACATGCAGTTTCTGGTCCTACGAGCAAGGGATGTATTCTGGTAAGGAAAGTCACTATTGTGCTCCCTTTGCGATAAACAGTGAAAATAGCACTCACGTCTGTTCCCAGCATGTACAGTGTATTGGACTGAAGAGGATCTACTGCTCTTGTCAGTTTCCTAAGCAGAGTTGAACTAGATATGGCCGGTGTGTATAGGAAGCACAGTTCTTTTGTTCTGAGCAAGCTCACTGTTTTGGCCCTACAAGAAACACACTAGAGTAGAAGAGTGCTCTTTTCACAAAAGCAGAGTGTGTTTCTTGTAAGGCGAGCTAGCTTTTGTTTCCCAGTCCTAAATGGAGTTGAATCACATGCAGTTTCTGGTC